>NW_026652289.1:54011354-54055672 GCF_009828535.3 Hylobates moloch
GGGGTCCCATGAAGTGAATGCTCTGTAAAGCCAGAGGCCAAAGGGCTGTACACGGGAGGAGAGGGCTCAAAGCCCCCAAGTTTGAGAAGCTGAACGCTGTCTGGCTAGGGCCCTGAACTGGACCCCACTTAAGGGAGTAAGGACCACAAGTGAGCATGAGGAGCCACAAAAGAGACGAGAAGAGCGGCCCTTGGAGAAAGAGGCACACAGTCCTCACAAACATTCCATAGCCCTCCTCAGGGTCAACCCAAGGAGACGTGGACCCAGGGGGTCTGTCCAGCCCTTGCTGGCTCATCCTGGGTCTCAGCACTGGGAAGGATGCCAGGGTCCTCAGAGTATCCAACTTTCTTGCCAGAGGCCCATTTAGCACCCTTTTAGACCCCCACAGTGCCCTGCCAGGTGCCTTGCCTTTATCCAACAGTACCGTTACTGTCCCTTCTTCTAGCTCTCCAGCTCTAGTATCCTACCCTCCGCATATCCCAGGATAGCCAGAGGGTTAGCCGTCTGGCAGGTGAAAGAGCCCCACCTCACTATCCCTGTTCAGTGAGGACTTATATCCACCACATGAAATTGCCAGGCTGGATCCACCACCAGCAGAGAAAGCTGGCTATGTGAGGCCAGCAACCTGCTCCACCCATACGTGAACCCCTGACTGCCTCCATGGAGCCAGCCTTCTTCCCAACACTCACACCTGGCCACAGCCAACCTCCAGTCATGGTCAGTCCTGAGCTTGCCTGGCCAAGCACATTTTGTACAAACCTACTGAGGCTGCCCCATCTCACCAGCAGGGTCTGTCAGGAGAAGAGCAGCATAGAACAGCTCCCCATGCTTGAGCAGGACAGTGAGGCCTATGTGACCAAACCCCTGGGAGCCTCTCCGTGTCCCTAAGAAAGCCCTCCATCTCCCCACTAACTTGTCTTCCCCCGTGTACCTGGGAAGTCTTTGGAGATAAATATTTTGTAAAGTCACCTCCCCAAAAGCTTTGGTAATCAGCTGACTAATGTTTCACTGTTTTCCTGCAATTACTCTGGGTCAGGTGCCCAAGCTATGGAATGAAAGCAGTAACTCACACCCACTAATTGACCCAGAAGATGCTCTATTGGCCAGGGCATATATCGTGCCACAAGGCAACTATGGTCCTGCCCATCCTCACTGGGCAGAGCTGGAGGACACGGTCACGGTCACACCAGGCCAAAGACTACCTCCTGGGACCTAGAAGATTCTTATGTCCATACATATTCACATCAATGGAAAGCAAAATTTCAGTCATATAGATGTCAATCTGAATCATGGCATGCCACTTCTAGCTGTGTGCCTTTGAACAAATTATTACACTACTCTGACCGTCAGCTTCGTCTTGCAACAAGGGAATAGTAATCTCTCACGAGGTTCTGTAAGGATTAAATATGTCTCTCCTATAAGTGAAATGCCTAGCACAGCTTTGTGCCCACAGAGGTACTAGTGGCAGCTTTTCATGAACATTTGAAAGTTCCAGGTAACACTTCAGGGCTGTGTTAAATGCCTTACAGACATTTTATAAGTCCCTTCCAAGGAAACTGGGAGGCGAGAGCTCTGGCAGAAAACTAAACTGAATCCTAGTGCTGTCACATACCAGCCTCACGACCTTAGACAAGTCACTCTAGGCCTTGGTTAGCATGCCTGGAAAATGGAGATAACCTCTCCCAGCCAGGCAAAAGAGATGACAAGGATGAGAGTTATAAGGTACCACACACAAAGCAATAATAAGAGTATCCTTCCTTTAACACATTCTAGGCAAGTAAAATATTGGAAATAGCAGATATCATCCTCCCAGCCAGGGCTCTAGGGCCCATTTTTCAATTATCTCTGATTCTCTAAAACCTCAGCAAACAGCTTGTTTAAAAAGCAGCTAAAGGCCACAATTATGCTTTGGGAAGCTCTGCTCTGCACAATGAGGAAAAAGGTGATGTGAGGGAAACCAAGCCAAGGATGTCAACTTTGAGCACAGGCCTTGTCGGCTTCTCATTTGCTGTTCCCGGCCAGGGAACTGGGCTGACTAGAAGTGCAGCCAGCCAGGTCAGCGGCTGCCCTCCCGGATTCCAGCCACCCCAGCACCCATGGTTATTTTTGGCTGGCACTGCCCTACCACTGCAACCTCAAACCTGCCACCTCGCAAGCCTCCACCACCAACGGGTGAAACGCTCCTCCTTTTCAAGGGCATCAAGGAGGGAAGCTGGAAGGCCGCCAACTCCGCCTCTGATGGGGGCCTGGTTCAGGCAATTTCCACCCCAGCTCCACATCAGGGCACTCACACCCGGAACTAAAGCTAGAGACTCCCGGGCGGGACGGAGGAGCAGCCAGGGGATTTGTACTGTCAGCTTGGCCTAGCCCATCCTCCGGGCTGGAGTGGCTCCATCACCACAACAAAATACACAGGAGGGCCTGCGCCCTCGTTCGCATCCCTTCCTGCCGCCCCAGGTCCCGGGGGTCTCAGAGTCCCATCCCCTGTAACCGCCACCAGCGGCGCCGAGGGGAGACCCGGGGGCAGAGGGAAAGCCGGACTGGGCCAGAATCAAACTCCAGGCCGCCAAGGGAGGAGTCGTCTGCGGACCAAGCCTGAAGCCAGGGGTAGGGGAGGGGTCTGAAGGGCCTCTCTAGCTATTCTACGTCCGACCGCGACCCCATTCCGCGGGCAGGCACAGAGCCGAAACTGGACCTTTGAGCGGCCCCAGAGGCCCTTCAGGCTCCGCCTTCAACACCGTGGGATCGAGGTCAGGGTCTGCAGTGACCGCCCTCCGGGGCAGAAGCAGCGGGTCAGGGGTGAGAGGTCGGGCCGCGGCCCGATATGGGCCGAAGAGAAGAAAGAAAGGGAGTAGGCCGAGACCGAATGGCACCAGCGCGCCTGCCCCGCCGACTCACCCCCGGCCGCCGCTGCCGCTGTCGCCGCCGCGGGCCCCAGCCCACACTTACCGTCTCCCAGGCTCCGGCTGCAGCTAGGCCCCACTCCCCGCTCCGAGCGCCTCTTCCGCTTCCGGCTGCGACCTCCGCCCGTGGCAGCCCCGCCCCCTCGCGTGACGCAGCCGTCGCCAGCCCCGGCTCGACCCGGCTCGGAGGCCTGGCCGCTCTAGCCCCCGACTCGAAGGCTCCGGGGCACCATCCCTCTCCGCTCCGGTGGGCGCCGCGGCCTCGGAGACTAGTTCCGGGAGGGCCGAGGGGACGAGCCTGGCCCGGCCCGCCTCCCGCCGTGTCGCGGCGCACGTAGGTCCCCCGACCTGACAGGTGCGCGGCCCGGGCCGGCTGGGCTCTCAGAGCCGAGAGGTGGGGCCCCGACCCGGCCGCGGGACTGGGCCCGCTCCGCCACCCCGACCCCGCGTGGTCCGCCAACTCCCTCCTGCGCGCGGAGAGGACGGGCATTGTTCTCGGGGCCCCGGAGAGCGCGAGAGCGGCCTGAGGTCTGTGCGCCGGGGCTCGAGAAGGCGGACGCGACTCCGCTTGCGCGAAACGAGCGAACGACACATTATTATCTTGGTGTGTGCGGGTTTTTTGAAAGCCATGGTGGCGCTCCCAGCTCGCCAGTGCGTGCGGGGCAGTTTCTGGGAAGATACCCTAGAGCTACTCCGGCGGGGCCTGTCGGCGGGGCCGGAGTCTGGAGGGAGGAGATCCCCTCTCCTTGAGCCCCCTCATGTGGAGCGGCTTCCTGGCGGCCTGCGTGGCCTCTCAGTTAAGACTCCCCCGCCAGACAAAAGCCCCGCCGGCTGCGTCTCCGGGCCACTGGACAGCCCCATTTTGCAGAGGCCTCGAGCGTGGGGTCACCAAAATCCCTGACACATACTGTCCCGCGCCAGATCGGACAGGATTACGAGGCCCCACTTTCCAGATGAGAAAACTGAGGTGGAAGGCCGGGCGCGGTGGCTCACGCCTGTAATCCCAGCACTTTGGGAGGCCGAGGCGGGCGGATCACAAGATCAGGAGATCGAGACCATCCTGGCTAACACGGTGAAACCCCGTCTCTACTAAAAATACAAAAAACTAGCTGGGCGAGGTGGCAGGCGCCTGTAGTCCCAGCTATGCGGGAGGCTGAGGCAGGAGAATGGCGTGAACCCCGGGGGGCGGAGCTTGCAGTGAGCCGAGATCGCGCCACTGCACTCCAGCCTGGGTGAAAGAGCGAGACTCCGTCTCAAAAAAAAAAAAAAAAAAAAGAGAGAAAACTGAGGTGGGGATCTTTTGAGAGACCCCACTGTGAGCGTGCGCGTCCCGCCCGGTCTGGGAGTGGCGTCCCCGGCCTCGCGAGCGTCGCATAGTGAAGCGACAGGGCGTGGCGCCTAATTGTCCCCACGCCACGCGAGGGCTAGAAACCCGCAGTCCGGACGGACCATCCCTCCAGGCACCGCCCCCTCTTCGGGACCGAGGGTTTCCCCAGCACCGCCCCGGCGGCCGCCGGCCAGCCGCGGCCCCGCCCATACCCCCTCCCCGCGGGGCTGGGCCCGCCCCTGGCACGGAGAGGTGTCGCAGGGGAGTCCCCCCTTCCGAGCTGCGGCTGCGCCTCAAGTCCTTCGCCAACGGCTCTCCCTGAAACGGGGGTCTCAAGTCGTGATTTGTAGGAGTGTTTAGTATCCCCCAAATCTCTGCCAGCTCCACCACGGCTACCCGAAGTAAACAATAGAAGCTAATTCAAAACTGGGTCCGCTTCCAAAAAATTACAAAAATTAGCGGGACTGGGTGGCGCATGCCTGTAGTTCCAGCTCCTTGCAGGGGACTGAGGCAGGAGGATCGCTTGATCCCAGGAGGTTGAGATTGCAGTGAGCTATGGTCACACCACTGCACTCCAGCCTGGGCGACAGAGGGAGACCCTGTCTCAAAAAACAAACAAACAAACAAAAAATCGGCCAAGCGCGGTGGTTCACCCCTCTAATCCCAGTACTTTGGGAGGCTGAGGTGGATGGATCACCTGAGGTCAGGAGTTCGAGACCAGTCTGGCCAACATGGCGAAACCCCGTCTCTACTAAAAATACAAAAATTAGCTAGACGTGGTGGTACGCGCCTGTAGTCCCAGCTGCTCGGGAGGCTGAGGTGGGAGAATCACTTAAACCCGGGAGGCAGAGATTGCAGTGAGCCGAGATCGCGCCACTTCACTGCAGCCTGCGCAAAAGAGCAAAACTCCGGCCGGGCGCGGTGGCTCACGCCTGTAATCCCAGCACTTTGGGAGGCCGAGGCGGGCAGATCACGAGGTCAGGAGATCGAGGCCATCCTGGCTAACACGGTGAAACCCTGTCTCTATAAAAATACAAAAAATTAGCTGGGCGAGGTGGCGGGCGCCTGTAGCCCCAGCTACTCGGGAGGCTGAGGCAGGAGAATGGCGGGGGGCAGGGCCTGCAGTAAGCTGAGATCGCACCACTGCACTCCAGCCTGGGCGACAGCAAGACTCCGTCTCAAAAAAAAAAAAAAAAGAGCAAAACTCCGTCTCAAAAAAGAAAGGAGCCGCTTCAGTGTACAGTGGGTGACCCAGATTGGCTGCTGAGGTCCTGCCCTGTAAGGTCCTATCTCAAAAGCTGAAGATTTTGAAAAATCCCAGGCCATCTGAGATGCCATTCCTGCCTGGTCCCCATGGCCTTGGCCACACTAGCCAAGTTCCATCGCAGGGTTTCATCAGCTCAGATGAGGTGGGAGGCCTCTGTGGTGTCTCCTCCTCCCACCACTTAGTGTTGCCTGAGTTTCCATGGCTCCAGGATACTAGCCCTGAGGGATGGATGTTCTCAGAGAAGCTCCTGTCCCCAGCCCTGCCCTGAGCTCCAGGCTCTGATAGGATAAGTTAGTCTACCTTCCCACCAAACCGCCCACCACTGAGAATCCAGGAGTCCCTACCTCCCAGTCACGAAGCAACTCTCTTTTTCTGAGGTGGAATAGAAGCCATCTCCCAGCTCTCTCCCTCTCCACACTTTGCAGCCTGGAGGCCATCCTGCCTGAGATTCTACCCTTAGAACTTCATTCTTTTGTGGCTTTCACACCTTTCAGACACTTGGAGAAAGATCTGCCCCCAGGTGAGGTTTGGGTAATTCCTCCACTCCCATCCCCACCACAGAGGAGGCTTGCTCCACCTCCACTGCCCCTCAGGCCCAAGCTCCTGTCTCCATCCTCAGCCTCTGTGGAGTTGAGGTCTGCAGCATATCTCAAGGGCACCGGGGAGGTGCCGCTGCCCTGCATCCTCCCAAACCCCACAGCTCCTCTCACCCGTCTTGGTCTCCCTTTTGCCCCCCACCTCCACTTCCACCAAGCTTAAGGCTCAGCTCACTGCCCACCAGGCCCAGCTGCTCTGATGTCCTCCTTGTTCTATTGTCCTTACTGTCTCCTCTGTGTGCCTCATCTGACTTTGCCTTCTCTGGAGGCAGTTAATTCACCTCTGAGCTTTGGCCCCAGGGTCACCTCCCTGGAAAGCCTTCCTGGGGCTGCCCTGGCCTGCCCCCCTGCTCAGGACAATCTGGCCTGCATGTGCACTCCATTCTGTGGACCATGAGCCCCTCCCAGACCAAGGTGGGCACAGCTCAGCTTCTCACTAAGGGCAGGGGGCTGCCATGGAAAGCCTGTCACTTCTTTTTTTTTTTTTTTTTTTTGAGACGGAGTCTCGCTCTGTCGCCCAGGCTGGAGTGCAGTGGCGCGCTCTCGGCTCACTGCAAGCTCCGCCTCCCGGGTTCACGCCATTCTCCTGTCTCAGCCTCTCCGAGTAGCTGGGACTACAGGCGCCCGCCACTACGCCCGGCTAATTTTTTTTGTATTTTTAGTAGAGACGGGGTTTCACCGTGGTCTCGATCTCCTGACCTCGTGATCCGCCCGCCTCGGCCTCCCAAAGTGCTGGGATTACAAGCGTGAGCCACCGCGCCCGGCCTAGCCTGTCACTTCTGACTGGCAAGACAGAGTGCTCAGGTAGAGTGGCATTGTGGGAGCTGTACCCAGTATGGGAGGTGGGGGCCAGTCCTCATGGTCCGTCTTAGAGGTCTTGTGTGGCAGTGACATTTTGGAGGGGCCTGCAGGAGCCTGGGCCTGGAGTAAGGGGAGAGGAGAGTCAAGCTGTCCAGTGGGGAGAAGGCCTGGTGGGCGATGGTGCCATCCTGAAGGCAACATCAAGCTGTCCAGTGGGGAGAAGGCCTGAGAATGTTAGGAGTAGGGAGGTCAGGGTGGGGGTAGTAGAGGTGCCAGGTGTACCCACTGCTTAGGTGAAGACAACTCCTGTGCCCTTTCAGAGCCAGGGCAGGGTGCCTCATGCCCAGGGTTGGGAGTTGGGAGGCAGTGGACTTGGGCCCAGACCCTAGAGGTGAGGAGGGTGATGGTGAGGGGTGTAGGGATGGCAACACTGGCAGAACAGCCCCTGTCTACCCTCTGACCTCCCTCACCAAGCTGGTGGGTGAGAGGTCCGTCAGGGCCTCCATCTTACAGCTGAAGCTATGGAAGCCAGAGAGGTACCTGAGCAGTGACTTGACTTAAGGGCTCTGACCCCCACATCATAGCTAAACTGTGGTGGCCCCCAAATGCTCCCCTGCCATTTCCAGACTTCCACACTGGAAGGGGGAACGTGGCTGTGGTGCAGACAGTGTTGGGTGGGGATTGCAGTTCCTCACGGGACTCCCTGCCGGACTTGGGCACCAGTTTCCCCTCAGGAGTGCCTGCTGCGCCTCCCCAGACCAGCTGCTGCGAAGATAATGGGGTTTGTGTTTAGCAAGTGGCCACCCCCGCAGCACCCACAGCTCATGGAAACCACTGAGAATTGAGAACTGTTTAGTGGAGTTGAGGCTGGTGTTTAGTGAAGTTCCAATCACCAGGAGACTTTCGGGCCAGAGGATCAGGGTTGAAGGGTTTTAGTGCATGCTCAGCCACAGGGCCTCAGTTCTGAGTCTGAGAAGAGGCCTCAGAGCCTGGTGCTTTGGGAAGCCAAGACTGCCCCAGCTCCAGGATCTGTCCTGCTCTCAGGGCCCACTGAGGCAGAGCCCATGGACTTGATGCCCAGCCCTGCCCGCTGTCTCCGGAACTCCATTTCCTCGGGGCATTGGACCGTGTCTGCCCACCAAGCCCCACTGAAGGGTGCAGGTGAGCATAGGGAAGTTGGGCACGGCAGCCCCCTGGGGCCTGGGCTGAAGTCTGGCTCCTCTCTGCCTGGCAGGTGCTCCAACAGGGCCCCCGAGCGGGACTGGAGGTGGTCAGAGAAGGACCTGTGGGAGCAGCTGGCAGAAAGCAGGCGGCAGAGGGCCGAGCTGGCAAGCCATCTTCGGGCAGTGCTGGAGGCCCTGTCGGAGCAAGCCCTGGTGCTGCAGAGGCAGGAGCACAAGCTGGGACTTGGCTGGTCCCTAAAGCAGAAAGTGAGGCCCTGTCCTCCTCCATACCTTCTTCCTGGGCTTTCTGTAGCTGAAAGGAGGTCCCCTGAGCTAGCAAGATCCTGTTAGCAGGCTGAAGCTCCAGAATGCCCAGAGCTGGTGTCCACATCTGGTGCCATATTCTCAGGGAGGCTTGCCGGGGTCTGAGGCACCTAGAGGAGAAAGGGAAATGGAGTCTCCAGCAAGGCTGCAGTGTTGAACAGAGATGTCTCTGAATGGTGCCCCTGGAAGGGTGCAGGGTGTTGCCTGAGAGGCATATGCTGGGGGTGGCTAGGGACACCGCTGGAGGTGAAGGAAGGGCCAGGGTCCCTGTGGCCCCCCCAGGGAGAATCTGAGGGAGGCAGGGGCTGGTTTTAGCTCCATAGACTGAAGAGCTTTCTTAGAAGCCCAATCTCCCTGAGTGAAACAGGCGATCCCGAGAGAGGGGGAGGGAGATGGCTGTACAGGCTGAGGGCTCTTGGGAAGGTTACCAGGATCTTTGCCTCATGTGAGGGTAGGAAAGGGACACCGTGTGATGGCCCAGTTACGCAAGCCTTCAGTGAATGCGTGTCTTAGCTCACAGCTGGCCCACCTGGAGCTACTGCTCCCTACCAGGCCTGGGGGACCCTTGGGACCCAGTTGACAACCTCATGTCTGCCTGCCCTTTAGCATGCCACAGCAGTCCTGCTGGCCTCCACCCTGAAGCCGTCAGCAGCTGGAGAGCAGCTGGAGAGGCGGTGTATCTCGGGCCCAGCTGGAGGCAGAGGATGCACAGCTGGAGCCTGTCGTGATAGATAACAGCCGAAAGCAGCCCCTCAGGGCCCCAGAGCACAGTCCCTTGTGTATAAGCCAGGGCATGGGTCCATGTTGGGTTGTCAGCTGGGCTGCTGGCTGCCAGTCCACCTGCGTTATCAGAGGCTGCAGACACTGCCCTGCCTGGTGGGAGGCAGGGAAGCTAGGCCTACCTATCTGAGGCTCTGTGCTGCCTTCAGCCCTCCCACTCAGCCTCCTCCTAGCAGGTGGAGTGCTCCCTGGCCTGCCTGGAGCAGGAGAGGCACCAGATGCAAGGATCCCAGGGACAGGCTGAGTGGAGGAGGCCAGACCAGGACATAGAAGACAAGTGAGTGGGGCTGGGCTGTTGGGGAGGGGTGGGGTGGCAGGGAACAGGTAGACCATCCCTTCTACCCACAGGATCCTGCTGCTGCAGACAGAAGTGGAAAAGGCCTAGCGGCATTTGGACCAGATGACCCAACAGCCTGTTGGCCCAGAGCCCAGCCTGGGGATCCCCCAAGTGGGTGCATGGCAGGCCCTGAGCACTGGCCCTGCCGTACCTTTGACCCTGCCCTACACTTTATTTTCTGGTCCTCATTATTGGAGCATTATCTAGAGAAGGAGGGCAGCACAGGGGCTTAGTCCAGCCAAGAGAGGGATCCTCTTCCAACATTTGGGAATACCCTGGGATCATTCAGTGACTTCCCTCCTGGTTCAGATGGGAAAACTGAGACCAGAGGGCAGAGGAGAGCTTGTTCAGAGTCATAACTTGAGTTGGGGCCAGGACCCTGCCACAACATGCCCTGAGGCATCAACAGTCTGCCAAGACCACCCCAGTGTGGTCTGGAAGCTGGAAGGAGACCCCAGGATTCTGGACCAAGTGTATCTACAGGAGATGCTGGTGCCAGGCCTGCAGATCCAAGAGCAGAGCTGGGATGGAGGCAGGGCCCAGGAGCTTCGGGACCCAGAGTCTCCATGCCAGCAGCTAAGACCCCTGCCCAGGCTCAGGACACAGTCTGTCTGCAGGAGCAGTTGCTGATACTCACTGAGGTTGGTCAAGACAGCTGGCAGGGCAGCCCCACAGGAAAGGGAATCTGGGCATTAGCTGATCCAGGCCATGCCCATCTGTACCGGGGGCAGAGGCAAGGGAGCCTGGGCCCTGTTCCTGGGGGATTCCAATGTAGGGCGAGGGGCTCTAGGGGCACAGAGGAAAGGAGAATGACCAGGAGAGACAGATTCTAGCAGGGCGTCCACACAGTGAGACTCCAGAGAGCACCATCCTCATCCTCACATAACTGGCCCCCCTGCTAGTGTGCAGCCAGGCACTGGTCCAGAGTCGTAGCCTGGAGCGTAGAGGAGCCCCTGCGGGCTGGGGTGGTCAGAGAGGCCTCCTGGAAGGGCTGAGGCCCAAAGGAAGTGGAGTTCAGGGCCTCTGAGAAGGGGCTGCATGGGTAAAGGCTGGAGCCCCACAACCCTGGTGGAGGCTGAGCCACAATTTGGTGGGGTGGGGATCTCCCCAGGTGAACAAGAGACTCAGAAGAGCTGGGCCGGAGCCACCAGCAACTAGGGGCCTGCTTGGAGCAGCTGCAGCATCTGCAGGGAGAGCAGACGGTGTTGGGGGGCCGTGTGCAGGCCCTGGAGGCAGAGCACACCTGGCTACTTCGGGAGAAGGTGGTGCTGCAAGCAGCACTGGGTGTGGCCCTGGGCCAAGAGTCCTGGTAGGTGGCTGCTTGGGCCCATCCTCATAGTGTCCAAGTCAGGCCGGGGTGGGTGCTCTGTTCTCACCGTGGGTGAGATGGCCCTCTCAGCAGGCGGTGGGCCAGTCTCTGTCACCAGCTGGCTGAGGGGGAATGGCCCAGAGCCCTAAACCCGGAATCACACGACCAGAGCCAGTCTCCCTCCCCCAGGTATCAGTGCTCCTGGTTGTCACATTCTGGCTCTTTTATGGGGTGGGAAATCTTTCAGCTTCAAGAAGTCCTGTCTTGCCTACACATGGCCAAGCCCCTCCTGCTGGCCCAGGGGCAGGTGGGAGGTGGGGGTGAGATGACCTTAGTTGCTGGGTGCAAGTCAGGGTGATTGGGAGTAGAAGTGCCCAGTACAAAGGGGTTCTGTGTGTGCAGGGAGCCATGAAAGAGGCATCTCTGCCTCACTCCCCCTCCTAGTTCATAAGACATAATAATCATTGAAAGGGAGTGGGGTGGGGGTGATCTGGGGTCCATGCTGTACCTGGACTGCCCCATTTCTTCCAGTACACTCCAGGTCCCGGAGGTACCAGTGCCCCTCAGGAAACAGCTAGAGGCACAAGAATCACATCGCGGGCTTCACGAGGAGATGGCTGAGTACTGGAAGGCACGCTGGCACCAGGTGGCAGTTGCCCTGAAATTTAAAGAGGAGGAACTGCAGAGACTCCAGAGGCAGAGTGGGACCTGGCCTCCCCAGGTGGGCACTGTCTCCCTCCTTCTTCTCCACCCCCACAACCCTGTTCTCCCCATTGTCTTCCCCACTGCCCAGTCTTTCCCATACAAACCAATTAGTCTTTTACCGCTCCTTAGGATGCCCCCATCTTGATCCTATACTTCCTTCCCATTTTCTGCCTCTTCATCATCATGCCTCATCATTCTCCATCCATGTTTTCAGCATGCATTTATTGAGCATCTGCTACATGCCTGGCCCTCTTCTGTGTGCAGAAGCAATGTCAAATCAGATCACTCCTTGTCCTCAACAGCTTATGGTTTGGGGGCACCCGGTAATTGAGTAAGCAATTATTTATTTGTTATTGATTGATTTATAATTGATTGATTGATTGCATCAGGGTCTCTGTCACCCAGACTGAAGTGCAGTGGTGCAATCATAGCTCACTGCAGCTTCGAACTCCTGGACTCAAGTGATCCTCCTGCCTCAGGTAGCTGGGACTGCAGGCACGCATCACCATGCCTGGCTAAGTTTTTTTTTTTTTTTTGGAGAGATGGGGACCTCACTACATTGCCCAGGGTAGTCTTGAACTCCTGACCTCAAGCAGTTCTCCCACCTTAGCCTCCCAAAGTGCTGAGACTACAGGCATGAGCCACTGTGCCTATTTTGCAAGTAATAATTTAATGTGCCAAATGAGGGAAGAGGCACAGTGGGAGCTGGTTAAGGGGTGGCAGATAGGAGAGTCCCTCCCAGAGAAGGGGTTTCTGAGCCTCTGAACCCTCACACAAGGATGGACAGGCATTTTCCAGGAGGAGAGAGGGAATGAAGGGCATTTCAGCAAGAGGAAACTGCACGTGCATATACCCAGAGAGACAGGGGAGGAGTGTTGTAAATAATCCCTGATCCGATTGAGAAGGAGAGTGGGTGAGGGGGTTACTATGGACATGGGACAGGGGCCAGATCTACGGTTTAGATGTCCCAGCTCCTGTCCACCTGACTTCATCTCCAGCTTGGTGGCTGCCTTCTCCTGGTCAGCATCCCTTAGTCTCCTAGGCAAGTGTTATGTGTGCATGGGCAGACAGACACACAGACATGCATGCACACACACACACCCAAGATACACATCAGACATGTGCAGACACCCCCAGATATGCACACACAGAGACACAGAGAGAGATACAGACACCAACGAGGTGCCTGGGAGCCATAGGGAAGTAGTGTTCTAAGGACCCCATGTGGGATCCACGCTCTGCCACAAGGCCCCTGACTGAAGCTGATCTGCTGATCTTGATGGAAGGAAAAGGAGAGAAAGCTTAGCTGGCCCTGGGCCTCATAAAGGCTGAGTTGGTCTAAATCAGTGTATCTCAAACGGGTACACAGCTGTGCTCAGAGGGGGCTGTTCCTTAAGTCTGCAGTGTAGGCCGGGCGCGGTGGCTCACGCTTGTAATCCCAGCACTTTGGGAGGCCGAGGCGGGCGGATCACGAGGTCAGGAGTTCGAGACCACGGTGAAACCCCGTCTCTACTAAAAATACAAAAAAAATTAGCCGGGCGTGGTGGCGGGCCCCTGTAGTCCCAGCTACTCGGAGAGGCTGAGGCAGGAGAATGGCGTGAACCCGGGAGGCAGAGCTTGCAGTGAGCAGAGATCGCACCACTGCACTCCAGCCTGGGTGACAGAGCGAGACTCCGTCTCAAAAAAAAAATAATAATAAAATAAAATAAAAAAAAAAATAAAAAAGTCTGCAGTGTAGTCTGCCACTATGTATTTGTACAGAGGAAAATCTCAGCTGTTTTTTTTTTTCTATTTCTCAAACCAGACCCTTGAGGGTCAGAGGAAATATCCTCAGGGCCTGGATGGGCTATATTCTTTGGTCAAGTCTGAGGACTTGCAGTGGACAATGTCAGTGAGAAGGTAGTGGAGTGACAGAGGGCTGGGCCCTCGGCAGATTCGTCTCCTTGCAGGAAGTGGTGCTAGGTGAGCCGGATGCACTTAACTGCACATGATGCATAAGCCAGTGCCAATTTGGGCTCCACGTGCAGGGCCTTCCAGCCCCTCGGAGACTGTCCAGGCCATTTCTACTCCCTTCCTGGACCCCTAGAAGGCCAACCCAGGACTCACCTTCTACAGGCAGGTGGGGACCCTGGGCTCTGGGCCTATCCAGCAAGGATGGCCTAAAATGCAGACCCTGGGTCCTGGGCAGGTGGTCCTGTGCAGAGTGGCTTATGGACCAGCCTAGCAGTGCACTTCCAGCAGGGCGAGGCTCTTGGAGATGGGGCAGCAGCTGGATAGGGTCTGGATGAAGCCATATTGCATCAACGTCCGGCTGGCCAGGGGGTTCAAGGGCTCAGAACCCAGTGCTCCCAGGGCCTCTGGCATGCTCCACTTCTAGTCCCATCCCCAGCCTCAAGCTCCTCCACCCAACCCTCTCTGGGTCTGTACCTCAGTCTGTCTTCAATCCCAGGATTCAGTAGTCTGCACTGTCCTCAGATTAGTGGCTAAGATTGTGGGCTTAAATCTTGGCTCCACGATATACTAGCTGTGTGACCTTGGGCAGTTCCTCTGCCTCTCTGGGCCTTATCTGTAAAAGTGAAAATAACAGTTATCGGCCGGGCGCGGTGGCTCACGCTTGTAATCCCAGCACTTTGGGAGGCCGAGGCGGGCGGATCACGAGGTCAGGAGATCGAGACCACGGTGAAACCCCCTCTCTACTAAAAATACAAAAAAAAAATTAGCCGGGCGTGGTGGCGGGCGCCTGTAGTCCCAGCTACTCGGAGAGGCTGAGGCAGGAGAATGGCGTGAACCCGGGAGGCGGAGCTTGCAGTGAGCCGAGACTGCGCCACTGCACTCCAGCCTGGGCGACAGAGCAAGACTCCGTCTCAAAAAAAAAAAAAAAAAAAAAAAAAAAAAAAAAAAAAAAAGAAAATAACAGTTATCCTCCCTGAATGGGTGCCTAAGAGGGTGACATTTGACAAGCACGTGAAAACACATGGTATTCAGTCATGAAGCGTTAGCCACTATGATTGTACAGTTCCTGCTGCTGCAGGTGTGGCTGCTTTGAGGAGAAAGTTCTCCTCGAAGTCAGGGTCCTTTTGGGGCCAGAGAGCTGCCACATGGGGCTGGATCCCACTTACCCTCTGTGAGTTTGCTAGGGCTGTGATAACAAAGTGCTGCAGATGGTAGCTTCAACGGCAGGCATTCATTGTCTCTTGGTTCTGAAGGCTGAAGTTCAGGTCAGGGTGTTGGCAGGGTTGGTTCCTCCTGAGGGCTGTGAGGGAGGGTCTGTTCTAGGCCTTGTCCCCAGCTTCTGGTGCTTTGCCAGCAGGCTTTGACATTCCTCCGGGATGTCCGTGTGGCGTCTCCCTCTGTGTGTGCCTGTGTCCACATTTCTCCTTTGTATAGTCACCTTGGATGAAAGCCCAGCTTATTGACTTCATTTTAGTCTGATTACCTCTGTAACGATTCTGTCTCATTAGGAGGTACTGGGGACATCAGTATATCTTTTTTTGTTGTTGCTGGGGATACAGTTCAACCCAGAATGCCTCCAATTTGCTTCCTGCTATTTTCCTGGCTGGGTGATTTGGTTTGGCTGTGACTTGGGACCTCAGGCCCCCAGATGCTCCCTCTTGCTTTTCCCATCATGTAACTGCAGGACCCTCACACAGCTGCAGAGAGGCCAGAGTGCACGCAGGAGGAGCTGCTGTGAGTCTGGGCGGGCACTGTCCAGTGAGCCAGGGAGGGCAGGCCGGGGCCCAGGAGGAGATCCGCTTCCCTCTGCAGGCTGGACCTGCCCAAACCCAAAAGCCAGGGTGAGGGTTTCTGCAGGCTCAGAAGAGAGGATGGGGGAGCAGGGCCCCTATATGGGGATGCAGCCTGCCCCTCCCCGGCCAGCCACAGCAGCAGGATGCAGGCTCTGGAGAGGGAGCATGACCAGATGGCTGCTGGGATCCAGAGGCGAAAGGTGGGCAGGAGCTGGGCTGCCTAGGGTGGTGTGAGGTGGCCCCGCCTGCAGTCAGGTCCCCCAAGGAACCCCTCCTAAGGACCCTAAAACTCTCCCCAAGCCTGAAGTCAGGGGCCTTGTGCAATAAAGTGGAGGCCCGGGCTGTGCCACAGCCACAGCTCTTCTCATGGGGCCTCAGCTTCCTGTGTATTTAATGGGTACCACGCTCCCCACCCTGGCCCTGAGTACTGGGGAGCTCAGGCCCAGGGGTGTGGGGCCTCCAGGGTTACTATGGCCCATCTGTCCGTGAACAGAAAGGGCACTGCCCTCCAGCTTGAGCTGGGTGCCTGTGGACAGGAGCAGGACTTTGGCTGCCACTGGCACCAGAACCCTCAGCACCAGCTGCTAGGAGTGAGGGTTGGGTGCCCCCAGGTCAAGGTGGCCTGAGCCTGCCCACCCAAGGACAGGGACATAAGAATCTGGACAATCCTGCCAGCCTGAAGGGAGGGCAGCCACCCTGGAGCAGCCCAAGTGCTCCTGAGTCCTTTCCACCTACCCTCTGTCCAGAGGGCAGACCCCAGCAGAGACCCCAGGCCAGCCCCCAGAGTCTGCAAATGGAAGGTGGGTCCCACTTCACCCCTGCCCCACCCAGCCCACTGTGGCTTCTTCTGGGTACTACACAGGCATTTACCTGAGTGGGCACTAGCCAAGCCCCACCCACACACCTCCAGCCCCACAGCCTGTGGGTGGGGCCGCTGAGAATCCTCACTGGCCGGTAAAGCTACGGGTTCCACAAACACTGATGGCACTGGGGCAGTCCCACCTCTGCCACAACCTGGCCAGTGGCCTTGGCCAAGCCCCTCACTGCTCTGGGGCTCAGGTTCCATCTGTACATTGGGTGTGGTGCCGGGGGCACTCTGGGGAGCTCTGACACTCAGTGATCCTATGACCCTGTTCAGTTTACTCACTGGGTCACTGTCCCTGCGTCAGTCTCCCCAGCTCTATAGAACTGGGCCTGTGCCCCTCCTGAGTTACCCAGTGGCCTTGGTGGAGCTAATGATGCACAGAACACAGAATGGGGTGGGGGCAAGAGGACAGGGTCCTGCTGTCCCTGCCACACCCCAGCAGCGTTTCTGCCTCCCATCCCCCAGGAGCTGTGGGAGCCCAGGTCTGCCAAGGAGCTGGAGTCTGCAGTGTGGACTCCACCAGAGGCCAATGGGTGAGCTCAAGGGCCAACTGGGGTGGAGCTGGGACAGCCCCATCCAGGGGTGAGAGCTGGTGTGGGGCAGCCCTGGTTGCCCTCCCTGAGATCAGGCTGGATGGACGTGAGACCTCCCAGGCAGAGAACTTGGCTCTGGTCTCCCATTGCCACATGGACTGGGCCCTCTGGAACCACACTGGGCCCTTGTTTCCAGGAGCTGGAGGAGCTGAGACAGGGGCCATGTGAAGTGAAGGCAGGGCCTGGGCCGGGGGGCAGGGGATGGAGTAGGAAGCCTGGCTTGTTGGAACCAATGAATCAGGATGGGGGTTCTCCACTGAGCACCGAGGACTCAGCCTAGACTTATCCCAGGCCTGGAACCCCGGCTGCCCTGTCCTCGTACAACCTCAGCGTGTCCCTGAGAGGGGACTAGGCATCACTCCTTGGCAGGGTGGACTCACCAACTGAAGTGATGAAACAAGTGCGTTGGGGAGCGAGGCTTTGCAGGTCCAGCCCTGTGCAGGGACCCTGGGAAGGATGTGGAGATGGAGTGTGATGTGAGGCCTGCCCTCAGGAGCTCCTGGGCTAGGCAGTGCTATCCATATGGGGAGCGCTGCGGAACTCAGGATAAAAGAGGGAAGTGAAGGATCAGGGGTTCAGGGCAAGTGTTCTGGACTTCAGTCACCTGCACAGCTTGGAGGGGAAGGTGAGCCCTCTTGCCCCCTCCCCTGGTGCTGTTCCGTCAGCACTACACCTGATGCCGCCATGGTGGGCTCTTTGGGGCAAAGAACAGTCCCTAGGAAGGCCCCTGTGAGGCTGGAGCTCTGAATCCAAGGGGGGACGAAGTTCTTGGGGAGGCTCCAGATCAAGACATGTGCCAGCCCCACCCTCCTCCATCACAGACTTCTTTGCAGGAGGTGGGTTCAGAGCTGGATGAGATGCAGACTGAGCTCGAGAAGGTCTGCAATGTGCTGGAAGCTCAAGATTCAGAGCTGAGAGCTCAGCAGTGGGCCCTGGAGGCTGCCCAGGACCAGGTGCTCAGCAGCTACCCCCCTGCACTGTGTTCTGACTGGCCTGCATGGCTCCCACAGGCTCCCCCATGCCCGATCCCTGGTGCCTGCCGCATGGTGCCCACGATGGTCTTGATCTTTCCTTCCCCACACTCTGTCACTCAAGTTCCTCCCAAGCCCTCGCTGCCCATGGGGAGGGCTCAGCCTGGAATGTGCTCACTGCTTCCCCCCACCCACCTCCAAGCTGGTGGAGACCCTCCCTGAGAAACTGAGGCTGCAGCAGCAGCTGAAAAGGAGCTGGTAAAGAAGCAGTGACCGCGGGGTGAGGGGTGCCTGCATCTGAGGGGCTCTTCGGGGAGAAACCCCACCATCCCTCCCAGAGATGCTCCTCAGCCCCCACAGCTCTCCCTCTTCTCTGAGAACCTGGGGCAGGGGGGCAGGGGCATTTAGGGACATGTTGTGGAGGCTGCCCTCTCATCCCCTCAGGGGTTAGGACGGGTGGGGCTAAGCAGCGGCCTGAGGCCTGATCTATCTCCTGGTCTGCCTTCTCCTCTCTGAAGAGGGGAAGCCAGGAGAAGCAGCAGCAGGAGGGGGTCTGGCAGGGTGGGCTGTGGGGCACAGGGAATCAGATTACCTGGGCCCCTGGACCTGTAGCAATGGATGGAAGGAGTGGCCGTAGAACCGAGAAGTCTTACACTTCACTCTCCACCACTCCCCAGCTTGGCGAGCATGAGCATGTCTTGCCTTCACTAAGCCTCAGTATCCTTCTCTGTAAAATGGGAACACAGTATCTGTGACACGGGATTGATGTGAGGATGACATGGGACACAGTGCACCAGGGACGGTGCCTGTGTTCTCCGTCCTTCTCAGTTTCTCCTGTATCTGGGGTCCAGTTACGCTGAGTCAGTACCTAAGTCATAAAACCACGTGTATGTGCCCAGGGGCGGCTGCATACGGGCTTTAGTCACAAAGCCTTTTTTTTTTTTTTTTTTTTTTTTGAGATGGAGTTTTGCTCTTGTTGCCCAGGCTAGAGTGCAATGGCGTGATCTCGGCTCACCGCAACCTCTGCCTCCTGGGTTCAAGCGATTCTCCTGCCTCAGCCTCCCAACTAGCTGGGATTACAGGCATGTGCCACCACACCCAGCTAATTTTGTATTTTTAGTAGAGATGGGGTTTCTCCTTGTTGGTCAGGCTGGTCTCGAACTCCTGACCTCAGGTGATCTGCCCGCCTTGGCCTCCCAAAGTGCTAGGATTACAGGCGTGAGCCACCGTGCCAAGCACAAAGCCTATTTTATGCAATGTTCAATCCATAAGGCTTTGTTTGCACTTCTTGTGATATTCAGGAAATAGTTTGATGTAATGCAGAGCTGCCAGTGACAGACAATACAGCACATTACCCAGGCTGACAACAGCTACTGGCTTGTGCTTAAATACCATTTCATTCTGACTGAGGTCATCATCTTTGAGCTCCTGCAATGAGGAGCTCAATAGGGTGGGGGATGCTGTCCTTTGCCTCAGGTGCTCTTTGGGGGCTTTAATAAAAGAGGGTCAGAGCCGCCGATGGGGTCTAGGAGACCCTAAGAGTTCTGACGGTCAGGCTGAGAATTGTGTCCTCAGGAAGCGGGAGCTGCTGCAGGTCTGAGCACGAAGGGCTCCAGCACCAGGACAGGAGCCTCCAGCCACCTCCACCTTGCAGCCCCTGAAGGTAGCATATGGGGACCCTCTAGATGGGGTGGGGAGTGACCTCTGCCCAGTTCCTTTCTGTCCCATGGCCTTCCCATCTGCAGGTTGTAGAGGGGAAACAGAAGGCTAGAAAGGCCTTTCCAGCTCAGGCTTTTACTGGTTCTAAATGGATTCCTGAGCTGGCCTCCCCGTCCCTGAACAGAGCGGAAGCTACCCCCTGCCCTGCCTCTCTGACCCCCATGGTATCAGCCTCTGTCTCATCTGCCCCCAGATCCCAGCCATGGCCCTGGAGCCCAAAGAAGGGCATCTGAGAAAAGTTGGAAGCCAGGGGCAGTGCCCAGGCAGTGTAGAAACTGTGCCCAGAGCCAGCAGGAGGCAGATTCACAGCCTCACTCTGCAGCTCAAGAGATTGAGGTCAGGCCCTGCATCCCCGCCCAGTGAGCTGAAGGGTCCTGGCATAGAGAAGCTGGATTGAGAGGCCTCAGTGAGTTGGGCACGGTGGCTCACACCTGCAATCCTAGCACTTTAGGAGGCTGAGGCAGGTGGATCACTTGAGGCCAGGAGTTCAAGAACAGCCTGGTTAACATGGGGAAACTCTGTTTCCACTAAAAAATACAAAATTAGCTGGGCGTGGTGGCACGTGCTTGTAATCCCAACTACTCAGGAGGCTGAGGCAGGAGAATCGCTTGAACCCAGGAGGTGGAGGTTGCAGTGAGCCAAGATGGCACTACTGCACTCCAGCCTGGGTAAGAGTGAGACTCTGTCTCAAAAAAAAAAAAAAAAAAAAGGAGAGACCTTAGGCAACCGCAGCTGGGCAAGGACTTGGGAAGAGGGGAGGCCCCTTTGGCTGTGCCTTCAGCCCCCAAGGCCAGGGTTTCTATGAGGCCTGAAGCCTGGAGCCTGTCATAGGCAACTGCAATCAGAGGCCTCCCTGGCAGAAACCACTCCTTGTCCCCTCCCTGCCACAGGCCTGAAATGCCCATGTTGGCACAATGTTGCCAATATGGCTCTTGGTGGATGAGACCACCTGGCACTTTCCCAGGGGACTCTGTGGCTAAGAGTAGAGCTGGGCAGGCAGTGCCCAGCACCACAGAGGGTGCTGCGGGCCTGTAGGCTTGATTGGCCCAATTACTGCCCTAATGCCATCGGACAGTGCCCACCAGGGACCCTCTGTCTTGCCAAGGAAGGCCTTAGGCACTGGGCTTTAGACATTTCAAAGTGAGTTCTCATTCACTTGTGTCTCCAATCACACTAGAGGCCCCATTTCAGACAAACTGCCCAGAGAGTTTGTCATAGGTCACACAGCAAACCAGCAACTAAGTCCCCTAATCTGCCCCAGAAAGGTAGTTTCTCAGCTGTTCTGAGCTTGACAGCATGACCATCCTCAGGAGCCACAGGCAAAGTGGGCTGAGGCTTGGCATTCCCCTCGAGGTCATGTGGCCATTCTGAACGCCCCTCCCCAGCCTGCTTCCTCCAGCTGAGCCGTGTGCCCCCGGAACCCCTCTCAACTCTGTTGCTGACCCCTCCCTCCATCCGCGCCTTCAGTGAAGCAGTTTCTCAAAGGAGGGGTCCTTGGTACCGTGGAGGGACAGGACATCTCTGGGAATTCGTACCCAGCTGCGTTCGTGCTGAGTTCTTCATGACCCACTCCTTCCAGCCTCAGCTGATGGATCCAGGGCTGGGTACTGAGCCGTACTGGACCAGTGGGCCCCCTCCTGGGATCGCTGGACTTGGAGCAGAAGAGTCCCTCCAGGGCTGAAGATTGGACACAGAAAACTTGGGAACTGTCAACTGCCCTGTTATTCACCTCGTGAAAAAAGCTGGATTTCAATGAGAGCGAATGGAGCTGACAATTCCCAGAAACTGGAATTGGGATGGTGAGATTTTAGTTCAGCCCCCGGCGGTCTCATGCGTGGAGGTGATAAGGTTGAACTTTGAGGTGGTCTTCAGAGGGAGAGAAATACCCTCCGCAGGCAGAGCTTCCCGGGTTCCAGGCCCTTCCGGACGTCAACACAGGTCCAGCTGCCCCTGGGCTCCTCCGCACACCCTGGGTGCAAGAATAAATCCTTCTCGGGCCGGGAGCGGTGGCTCACGCTTGTAATCCCAGCACTTTGGGAGGCCGAGGCGGGCGGATCACGAGGTCAGGAGATCGAGACAACGGTGAAACCCCGTCTCTACTAAAAATACAAAAAATTAGCCGGGCGTGGTGGCGGGCGCCTGTAGTCCCAGCTACTCGGAGAGGCTGAGGCAGGAGAATGGCGTGAACCCGAGAGGCGGAGCTTGCAGTGAGCCGACATTGCGCCACTGCACTCCAGCCTGGGCGACAGAGCGAGACTCCGTCTCAAAAAAAAAAAAAGAATAAATCCTTCTCCTCTCTGCCGCCATTAGCCTGACTGGCCTCGGTTACTTCGCACAAAGAGCCCTTGCCGAGCAAACATCCCCGATGCTGCTCCAAAGGAGACCCCTATCCTGCTGGAAGCTCCTCCCTGAGGCCGGGTATCCACTCGCCGCCCGTAGCCCTCGCTCTAGCTCCAGCTCCTGTTCCTTTTCCTGCCCACCCCGCCCAGTGAGGAGATCAGCACCCCTTGTCTGTCTCTGTGTCTGTCGGGGTTCGTGCCTCACTGTGTCCAAGCCCGGCTTCTATCCCTAGTCCCTTCCTGTTCCCGCCACTCCTGCTTGCTTTCTTCTCCTCTTCCCTCCAGCGGTGGTTCCAAACCTTCTCTTCCATAAGACCCTCCATTCCGTTTCCCAGAGACCCACTGATGCCCCTCGCAGGGGCAGAGGCGCAGCCGGTAGTGGATCTCCCGGCGCGCAGCGCGGGCGGCTACGGTCATTCTCGGTCACCCTGCCCCCTCGCTCCCATTGGCTCTGGGGAGGGCACGTGACTCAACCCTGGCCAATGGCGTGGCGGGGCCAGTGGCTTGCAGCCGGGCAGGCTTTTCTAGGAGCTTCTGGAGGCCGTTCGGGGATCCTCGCCTGGGCGCAGCGTAGCATAGCAGAGACCTGGGAACAACCACTCTTAGATCCTCTGCCTCCCTCTGGCGTCTTCCCCTCCCTGAAGGGGAGGACTTGGGGGAGAGATTAAGGGTACCCGCTTTGGAGTTCCGTCCCAGCCTTGCCATTCACTAGTATGTGACTTCCAGCACATTTCTGTTTCTCAGTTTCATCTGAAAAATGAACAAAATGACTAGCTTGGCCGGGCGCGGTGACTCACGCCTGTAATCCAGAATTTTGGGAAGCCGAGACGAGAGGATCAATTGAGCCCAGGAGTTCGAGACCAGCCTGAGCAACATAGACCTCGTCTCTATAATTTTATAACAAATAATTTTAAAGAAAAAAAACTGCCTTATAGAGCTGTGGGTGGAGTATGAAATGAGATAACGTGTATAGAGGGCTTAGCACTTGTGTTCAGGGCACAGGTTGTAGGCCCTGCAGCCACTGAACTACAGCCCCAGCTCCTCCACTCCCTAGCTGTGGGACCTCACCATACCAGGTTCAATTGGTAGTTTCTTTTTTTTTTTTTTTTGGAGACAGAGTCTCGCTCTGTCGCCCAGGTTGGAGTGCAGTGGCGCAATCTCGGCTCACTGCAAGCTCCGCCTCCCGGGTTCACGCCATTCTCCTGCCTCAGCCTCTCCGAGTAGCTGGGACTACAGGCGCCCGCCACCACGCCCGGCTAATTTTTTTTTTTTTTTTAGACGGAGTTCTGCTCTTGTTGCCCAGGCTAGAGTGCAATGGCACGATCTGGGCTCACTGCAACCTCTGCCTCTCAGGTTCAAGCGATTCTCCTGCCTCAGCCTCCCTAGTAGCTGGGATTACAGGCGCACACCACCACGCCCGGCTAATTTTTTGTATTTTTAGTAGAGACGGGGTTTCACCGTGTTAGCCAGGATGGTCTTGAACTTCTGACCTCAGGTGATCCACCCGCCTCGGCCTTCCAGAGTGCTGGGATTACAGGCGTGAGCCACCATACCCGGCCAATTTTTTTTTTTTTTAATATATTTTTAGTAGAGACGGGGTTTCACCATGGTCTCCATCTCCTGACCTCGTGATCAGCCCGCCTCGGCCTCCCAAAGTGCTAGGATTACAAGCGTGAGCCACCGCGCCCGGCCAATTGGTAGTTTCACAGCCAACTTACTATGCAGCCATCAGTGCTGTGTGAACCTTCCTGCCCATCTCCTGGGGCACAAACGTAGGAGTGAAATTACAGGGCCTTAGGGCCAAGTGCATGATCAGCTTTACTAGGTAATGCCAAAGTGGTTTCCAAATTGGTTAGCCCAAGAGTGAGAGAGTTCCTGCTGCTCCTCATCCTTGCCAGGACCTGGTACTGTGACTTTTGTGTCTATATCCAATAATGTGAGGTGGTTTCTTGCGCATTTCCCTGATCACGAATGAGGTCAAGCCATTTGTATTTTCTCCTAGACAAAACATCTATTTGTGACTCTGCCACCTCTCCCTTTTACTTTTTGTTTTTGTCTTAAGAATAAGCATTAGAAACAAATCATTATGGGCTAGGTGCACACCAGCAGGCTGCCTGGCTAATTTTTAAATTTTGTTTTGTAGAGAGGAGGGTCTCGCTATGTTGCCAGGACTGGTTTCAGACTCATCAAGTGATCCTCCCACGTTGGCCTCCCAAAGTGCTGGGATTACAGGCATGAGCCACCGCGCCCGGCCACTACAACTTTTTTGAAGGGTCTAGCTTGAGAAATTCTTCTTAAGGTCAAGATATTCTCCAATATTTTCTTAATTTGAAAAGGAACAGGCCGGGCGCAGTGGCTCACGCTTGTAATCCTAGCACTTTGGGAGGCCGAGGCGGGCGGATCACGAGGTCAGGAGATCGAGACCACGGTGAAACCCCGTCTCTACTAAAAAATACAAAAAAAATTAGCCGGGCGTGGTGGCGGGCGCCTGTAGTCCCAGCTACTCGGAGAGGCTGAGGCAGGAGAATGGCGTGAACCCGGGAGGCGGAGCTTGCAGTGAGCCGAGATTGCGCCACTGCACTCCAGCCTGGGTGACAGAGCGAGACTCCGTCTCAAAAAAAAAAAAAAAAAAGAAAAGGAACGGAGATTCATCATTTCTATTGGAAGCCACTTCTGCCAGAACTCTCCCAGGATACCCGCCTCACCAGCCACCACGTGCTGTTTCCATCTCAAATGCCTCTGGGCCTGGTTCTGCTCTTCATCACTCAGCTCCCTCCTAGATGGGTCCTTTTAATTTCCATGTGGCCAGAAGTTGTGAAGTGTGATACCAATGAGTGGTTACCAGTAAAGTACTAAAGTATCAGTCTTTTTTTTTTCACAAGATTAAAAAAAATCAGCAATGGACGCTCAAGATTTTTTGAGCGTCCCTCAAAATTTGACACCCTCTTTTTCTAGCATTTCAAAATGCCAGAGGCTGGGTGTGGTGGTTCACGCCTGTAATCCCAACACTTTGGGAGGCTGAAACAGAAGGATGATTTCAGCCCAGGAGTTCAAGACCAGCTTGGGCAACATGGCGAGACCTCATCTCTACAAAAACTTTTTTAGAAAAAATTAGCCAGGCGTGGTGGCATGCACTGGTAGTCCCACCTATCTGGGAGGCTGAAGTGGGTGGATCGCCTGAGCCCAGTTTGAGGCTGCAGTGAGCTATAATTGTGCCACTGCACTCCAGCCTGCATGACACAGCAAGACGTCTCAAAAACAAAACAAAACCACATATATATATGTATACACACACAAAATAAAAAATGCCGGATAGGAAACCCTGCTAGCCTGACCTCACATGGTTACATAAACAGGTGCGGTCAGTACGTTGTCATGGATGGCAGAGGCAATTACCAGTCCACACAGGGCCTGCCTCTCTGCACATCTTCAGGATATGCCCAGAGGAGTGTGCATCATGGTAGAGAAGGGCTCTGGGGATAGGCCTGAGCTGTGCCCCAGGGTTCCACGCCCGGCAGGTTGCCTGGCATCACCTTTCTAGAAAAGCTTCTAAGCCTATGCCCTGGTGAAAATACATCCTGATTCGCAGAGGATGGCCCCCAAATCCATTAATCCTGGCCCCAGCTTCACTTTTTCCCAATTCCACCCCCCGCCCCACCACCCACTGACTCAAGGCACCAGCCATAGTTCCCCAATGCCAGGTCCTTTGATGCCACAGCATTTCCGTAAGTATTCATATGTATGTATGCATGTACTCCTCTGCAAGAATTGCTCTCTCCAGGTGCAAACTCTGACTCTTCCAGCTTTAGCGCTACCACCTGTGGGAAGCCTTCCAGAAGTTCTGCAGCTGCTGCAGCTTCTGTCTCCTACCACTGGTAGCCTGCTGTTGAGTCCCAGTGATGCTGTAGTCTAAAGAATCCATCTTCGTCTAGATAACCCTGTGGGTCCTCCCTTATCGTCTGACCCAGCAGGAGCTCTACAGGGGCTTGCTGAATCAAGGTGACCCGCTAGCCCTGTGCCTGCCAGGACACTGATGTGACATCACTGGAGTCAGTTCTGATGGTAAGGTAATGCCAGAGAAACCTGCTAACACAGAGGGTAAGCTGAGAGTGAGCTCAGTGAGCTTTCCCTTTGAAGAAGGCGTGGGTGAAGGGGAGAAGGTTCAGGAGAAATCAAGGGGTCAGGAGTAGTTCACTCAGTCCCCTTTCACTCTGAAGGAGCTCACCTCTCCTCAGTTCTGTCCAGTGGAAAGGCCACTCAAAGCAACTGAGAGAGACCTGCTTGTGTGAAGAGGTAGAGGTTTATTGAAATATAAACATTCGAGAACATGTAAGATAGAAAATAATCACAACATATACAGACACTTGCTGCAGGAGGACATCTGAGGTATTTATTCACTGCCTAGGCTACCCATGTGCTATCACATTTTTCCTGGTTAGAATACACATAAGATGGGGAGCAGGAGGGGACAGAGCTGCCCTGGCTGATGGCACCTTCAGGGGAAGCTCTGCTTGGGCTAAGGCCCCACTCCTGGGGGCACCTGCTGGCACCCCCCATCGGGCTCTGGGTGACACCCTGCTGTTGTCCTTGAGGGCAGTGAGGGTTCACTCCAACGGTGTGGCCAGGCGAGCTGCCTGGGGAAAGGGAGAGGATCCAATGACCGGAAAGACACAGTGTGCTTTCCCTGCATCCTCTGGGTGGGAAGAGTCCATCCTTTGTGACCAAACCCCTGAGAAAGACATACTGGCCACATGTCTGAGACACCTTCAAATGGGCCCAGTGCCAGCCAACTGGGCTCCTCACTGGCACCAGGTCCCAGATGCCCTTCTCTGCCCACACCCTGCAGGCTGAGGCCAGACGAGGTCAGCCCCCAGGAGATGGGGTATATGTATGTGTGGGAGTGGGGGTGAGCGTGTGTGGACGGCTGAGAGAAGACGCAGTTGAGCAGAGCTGCAGCTTACCGGGCTGAGGTATCTGTTTGTGCTCAAGCTTTTGATTCCCTTTCCTCTCCTACACAGGACTGAATGCGAGCCACGCTGCCACACACACCCACGCCATGCACGGTGTCTCCCACTGCCACAGCCCCATGTCACAGTGGTGGTGGTCTGCTGAACATTCCAGGGCTTCCTTGACTGAGGTGAGCCGCAGGCAAGAATCAACTTTTCTTTACAGCACAGGAGCCGCCTGCTCCTGCGCAGGGTCCAGGAGGAGCTGTGGAGTTATTCATCTCCTCATACCCTGGGGTGGCTCAACCTCTGGCAAGGCCAGCGAGGACCCCAGCCTGCCTGTGCCCTGAGCTGGGAATGCTGAGTGATGGGGAGGTGTCCTGCTGCCTCCCTGGTCAGCTGGGGGTTGGGGTGTGGCAGAAAACGGTCTTCAGAACTGGTGCGGTTTCAGGGCCCGACCTGGTGTGAGAGCGGGCCTCTCCACTCCACCTCCCCGCCCCCGCGATCCCTGAGTCGTCTCCCCTGCATGCCTCCACCCGCCTCCTCACTGGGCTTGAGGGAAGGGCCAGATGGGCCGGGGTACCCAATCACTTGCTTGGCTTTGGGGGTGATCTGTTTTCATTTCTTTGGTGCTACAACAATAAAAATTTTAAAATAAAAAAAAAGTCAGCAAAACACATATAAAAAAGATTTCAGAGATGCAAATACTTCCTGAAGACTCAAACATCAACAATTACAAATCTGAGGTATTTCAATGAACCTGACATCGGCACGTGGGGGGATGGTGAGGCTGAGATGGCCCCATAAGAAACAGAAGAGGGCTGAAGAGGGCTGGGGAAGACTGGGGAGGGCTGAAGAGGGCTGGGGAAAGGATGAGTGGGCTGTTTTTGGGAAAGCAGGCCAATAAGGGCAAGTGGGGAGCATGAGGTTTGGGGGGTCAGAGAAGGGTCCGTGTGAAGCAGGTGCCAGGGCTGGGCAGCCCCGAGGCTCTGCCTTCCCGTCAGCAGATGCCCTGTGGGCCCTGGCCCTGAACTGCCCTCACAGCCTCTTCCTTCAGACCATTAGAAGGGGGATCTGGGGCCCTGAGGACTGATTCAAGACTTGTGTTTGAGGGACCCATACCCCAGGAACCTAACAGTAGGCAAGGTGGGCTGGAAGGGCCCCATCCCATGCTCAGCAGAGAAGGGCATGAAGGCATGCTCTTGGCTCCTGGCAGCCCCACATGGGACTTAAAAACAGGGGAAGAGACTAGTGGCCCTGGGGTCATGGCAGAAGGCAGGGGCAGGGAAATAAATTAAAGGGGAAGGGAAATGGAGGGCCTCCAGCCCTGTGTCGGCTGACAGATTGTCGATACACTGTGCCCCAAGCTGGGAGGTGGCTGGGGACCCTGGAGGAAGCTGGACACCCACAGACCCCCACCCAGTTCTCCAGGACAATCCCTGATTGGACAACGCTGTCTGTCCTGCCCCTCTAGCTTCTCCCTGCCCCCAGAGTACAGCAGGACCTGAATGGAGCCTGGACAGACGGACACGTCCAAACTCTCAATGTCTGGCCAAATGGTGCTCGTTGACATGGGCTCCGTGAGATGAGGTAAATTCTGTGCATCAACTTCCTTCACTCTCGACAGGAGAGTGGCAAGTGGGAAGCTGGGTCCTGCTCATCAGAGGGACCAGCTGGTGGAGGGCTCTGCACTGGGGGTGCCCCGGGATGAGGTAGGACTTGGTGAGCAGTGAGAGCTGCTGCTGCTGCTGGCGCTGCTGCCGAGGCTCTGGGGAGCAGACCCCGTGATGAGGTGGACCACAGGCTTCTGGGCAAACAGCACACCTTGGTGGGTGGAAGAGAAGCAGGTGTGGGCAGAGGAAGAGCGAAGGGGAGGGCCAGCTCCTTTCAGTAAGTATTCACCGCTGGCCTAGCCTGTGCCTGACTCCGCTGTAGACACTGCGCTAGGGGGTGATGGGAGAAGATCCAAATGCTGTCCTGCCTTGAAGTGCTGATGGGCTGGGGAGGGGGACAGATAGGTTGACAGAGTAATTTTGCTAAAATGTCATAAATGCTCTGAGACAGGTGTACCCAGGGTACACCAAGAAGAACACCAAGGCCAGGTGTGGTGGCTCACAACTATAATCCCAGCACTTTGGGAGGCTGAGGCGGGAGAATAGCTCAAGGCCAGGAGTTTGAGACCAGACTGGGTGATACAGCAAGACCCTTGTCTCTATAAAAAAATTTTTAAAAATTAGCTGGGCATGGGTAGTCCCAGCTACTCGGGGGGCTGAGACAGGAGGATCGCTTGAGCCCAGGAGGTTGAGGCTGCAGTGAGCTATGACCGCACCAATGCACTCCAGCCTGGGTGACAGAGCCAGGTGGGGCGGGTGACTGGCTCCCTTCTTGTCAGGGGTTTGAGGAGCCTTCAACTTCTGACCCTTCCTCATTCTGAGAGGGAAGGAGTTACCTTCTCCTTTCTCCTTGACAGAGGACAAAAGGGTATCAAGATCCAGGCCTTGATTCCTACTTCCCTGTTCTCTCTATGGACCCAATTCCAACCCCCAACCCTCCCAAACCACAGCACAATGAAGAGGCAAAGGGCACCAGGCCCCACCTCCTCCAGGGGCCTCCTGTGACAGGTAGAGACCTCTGAGCAGAGTCTGCAGACATAGCATGACTGGTGAGCCCACTTGGCACCACTGATTCTCTACACTCTGTCGTCTCTCTGATGACTGTGGCGAGTAGCCCAGCAGAGATCCAGAGCATGCTCCCAGGAGGCCTGCAGGGCGGTGCTGTGAGGGCGTGTGGCCCTTAGAATGGGAGTAGGCCCTGAGGAAACACTCCCAGTTGTGATAGAAGGTGCAGTTGTGGGGCTTTCGCCTGTCTCCATGGGACACCTTGCCAGGCTGGCTTACATTCCGCATGCCCTTGGGCCCTTGGTAAAACAGGTGGGCGATGCCCTGGCCCAGGCCTGGTGGCCCCCACTCATAATACTGTGCTTTTTTTTTTTTTTTTTTTGAGATGGAGTCTCGCTCTGTTGCCCGGGCTGAAGTGCAGTGGCGTGATCTCAGCTCACTGCAAGCTCCGTCTTCCAGGTTCACGCCATTCTCCTGCCTCAGCCTCCCAAGTAGCTGCGACTACAGGCACCCGCCCCCATGCCTGGCTAACTTTTTGTATTTTTAGTAGAGACGGGGTTTCACTGTGTTAGCCAGGATGGTCTCGATAGCCTGACGTCGTGATCCACCCGCCTTGGCCTCCCAAAATGCTGGAATTACAGGAGTGAGCCACTGCACCTAGCAATGCTGTGCTTAACAAGAGTCAGGTGGGCTTGTTCCCAAGCTCATCTGTAAACCAATGAAATGGGAATGGGAAAAGACTGCTGTTTTTATGAATACTAAGTTGTTTCTTCTCTTTTTTTTTTTTTAATTGAGACAAGGTCTTGCTTTGTCACTCAGGCTGGAATGCAGTGGTACAATCATGGCTTACTGCAGCCTCGACCTCCTGGGCTCAAGTGATCCTCCTGCCTCAGCCTCCCAAGTAGCTGGGATCACAGGTGTGCACCACCATGCCTGGCTAATTTTTTTTGTATTTTGTAGATTTGGGATTTTGCTATGTTGCTCAGGCTGGTCTCAAACTCCTGGGCTCAAGTGATCCTCTTGCCTCAGCCTGCCAAAGTGCAAGGATTACAGGCATCAGCCACCGTGCCATCATGAATACTAAGTTAAACCCTTAGAAAGACTCTGTAAAGGTGCGAAATCAACCAACCAACAAAACACTGTTGCCAAATTAGGTTTAGGAAGAGATAACTGTAAAAGAGTGGGGGGCGGGGAGCTTAACAATGTAAGCTGATTCTGCTATACTGGGGTTCCTTTGCCTGTGTCTCAGTCTGCAAAAGGAAAAGAAGAGCTGAACTACAGTCAGAGAAAGGTTGTGCATGAGAAGACCTGGGGATTGTGGGACACTGACTGACTTCTTCAATTAACGAGTCAACCACTGGTCTAAAAGGGTTAGGTGAAGGGTTTCTGCCAAAGTGGGAGGGACCTATCATCCTGTTAACAATCCACAGTCTCTACTAGTCCAGAGGACCACTAGACCTTTGCAACTCTGAGACCAGGAAAAAGGAAGCCATTGTGGGAGGTGTTCAGACAGAGGGCAAGAGGCAGGGCCAGCCGCAGAGCTGCCCTGTGGCTAGCTGTGGCGACGTGGGCCTCTCCTAGAGCTCCAGGGCCTCACCTGCGTAGGTGGTGCCATCGATGTCCACAGACATGTTAATGCTCCCAATGCTACTCGTGGTCAGGTTCAGTGCTGCAGCCGAGGCCTCTGCTCTGTCTTCTGCTGGGGACAGGGAGACAGTGGGCCTGGTCAAGCCCTCCACAGCACTCCTGCTGTCCTCTCTGATGCTGTCTGGCCACCCCTGGTCAAAGCCTCACGCTGTTAGAAGGCATCTATGTAACCTTCTCCTGAGTGTAGGGTATAGCAGGAGATCCCAGGCTCGCCAACCTCCTGTTGCTGGCTTTTTACACTGACCCATTTCATCCCCCCAACTCCCTCTGCTCCCAGAGAAAAGGAATCACCGTAGGCAAGGAGGCCGGCTCTGGCCCCATCACTCTGCACTGGCACTTTCCATGTGACGGGCAAACCCTGAGCTACACTACACACCAGGCCCAGGAAATCAGAGATCAATGAGAGCCAGCCCCAACTTTGAGGACCCACCTGCCTCTTCCTTTGACTCTGAGTCCCTCAAAGAGAGGAGTGTACACCCTCAGTCCCTCCCCTCCATGACCACCTAGGCAACTGGCGTTTGTGGAAGGCTGCAAGTGCGGGCACACACGGCCTCTGCCTGGCTCACCCCACTCAGAATTCTTCCCGGTGAGCTGTCTTTTCTAACAGCCCTTTGCTTTGTGCAGGAGCAGGGCACCTGGCCCTGGATGAGCTGTTACCTCCCAGTTTCCTTCTGCTCCCCAGGGGCAATGGGGTAGGGAGGGGCAGCCTGGGAATATGTACAGCTCCCTTCACACCTGGCTCCTTCCCACACATCTCATTCATGTTTGCTTTGAGATAGCATCAGGACCAGAATGGGAAAGAATGTATGTGAATGGGAAAAGGGGCGTGTGGCTTGAGGAAGAGAATGTGGGGCACCAGAACAATGTGAAGAGGAAGTGAAAGGATGTCAAGTATGCTGCCAAACTTGTGTTTCCTCCTTCTGTCTATATTCCTGAGTCCCGCTGTCCAGCTCGGGGCAACTTGGCCCCTCGCTGAGCCTCAGGAACATGGGGTGTCTTCCTCCCAGACCTGCAGACGGTGCCCTGCTCTTGCCTACATCCAGTGAGGTGCTGGAGTAAAGGCTGGTGGGGAAACACAGCAGCTCTCTGAAGGCCTCTGGCTCCTCCTCTGTGAATAACTGCTTTTCCCTCTTACTAGAGAACAGGGCACTGCCTGAGGCAACATGTGGTCCCCTCTACCAAACAACCTCAGCTTGGTGAACTAAGATCTCAGTGCCTCTCTTCTGGGGGCCTGGAAGGCAGAACCTGGAGGGTCCTCTTCCAGGTCAGGAGTATGTGCCTCACCACCCCTGCCCCACCAGTCCCAGGAGGTGTGAATGGGCTTGGGGTTTCCAGGAAGGGAAGGCCCTGCCCTGAGCCTGGCTCACCCCTGCCGTTGATCCTGATCTTCATGGGGAGCTGCCGTGCCATGCTGAAAAAGTTGCGCTGGAAGGCCTGCTGCACCAGGCGCTGCTCCTCCTCGGACAGCCTCGACGCCTTCTTCTCAGCAGGCTCCCCTGACTCCAGCCGCTCCCGCAGCTGCTCCAGTGCGGCAGTCCGAGTACCAGCCTGCTGGCTTGCCAAGGTCACGGGCACAGCCAGACGATTTGGCACAGGCACTGTTGTCACTGGGGTTCCATCACCTGCAAAGGAACTGGAGCTGGACCAATCCACAGTTGACCCTCTTGCCCTAAAACCCCAGTCTTGAACACAGGGAAACTGGCATCCCTTCCTCCCTTTCTTCCTTCTCCCCCAGGAGCCCTGCTGACCTTTCCTGAGAGTGGTTGCTGGAGATATCCGAGGGCTACTGGTATTGGTGCCACTGCTGGAGCCAAGCCCAAGGATGGGAAAGCGGATCTTGGGTGGGGAGAGGAGGGCAGGGGCCCCGGCAGCGGCAGCAGCAGTAGCCGCAGCAGGTGAGTAGCCAAAGAGGGAGGAGCTGTAGCTGGGCCGCCGGCCCTCCCTGCGGTTGCCATCAATGGCTGCCTGGAGCTCGGCTGGGGAACTCAAGGCTTTCTTCTCACACTCATAGGCATACAGATACTTCATGTACCTGGAGGAAAGGAAGCAAGCAGGCAGAATAATCCAAAACAGCACCAGAGACCACCCAGTTGAGGTTGGTGAGTCTCTGGAAGCAGTCTCTGTTGGGCAGGATTCTAGGGCAGAGGATTGCAACCTTGGTGTACTTGGCAGAAAAGTCTGGGATGGCTGGACACTCTGCCCCAGCCTCCTCTGACTGCCACTCAATCCTAAATACGCTCTACTTTGAAGCACCATTCATTAGGGGAAATAAATAACATCTTAGTTGGCGTTTTCACATTTGTTTTGAAGCCTGGGAAAAATTAGGCCCATGTTTTACAAGGGCTTTCTGGCTTCTTGATCTTATAACCATTCAGAGCTGGGCTAGTCAGATAGGAGCAATTCTTCCCATTGTGCATGGGACCGAGACACTGTCATTCTTTGTGTCTTAGGTCCCAACAAGCAGTTCTCTACCCAAGAACCTTGCCATTCTGGTTGTAGCTACAACATGCTACCTAACTGATGTCAGTTGTTCATTGCATACTCTTCACAGAACAACTTCCAGAGTGTTCCAGAAGAAAAGATTCTTCTCTGGCCCTCATTCTTCAGTGCTACTATTGGTTTCACCGCTTCCATCACCCATGTAATTAACTCAAATGCTGACAAAACCAGGTCACCAATCCAAGGGGGCCTTCCTGCCTGCCTTTCTCTGGGTCCTCTGCCGCTGGGTAAGCTGAATGTCAGGTAAGAGGGGCCACTTGGGGTGGAGATGCTGTTTGGAAGACAATGTCCTGGAGGGGCACAGGTCTTAGAGACAGAAGCCTAGGTCTGAATCTCAGCTCTACCACTTACTGGCTGGTATGGCCTTAGCCAAATTATTTAACCCTGGGGACTTCATTTTTGTAATGTGGGAAATGGGGGCATACCTACTTTACAGGGTTGACTGTGAGGTTTAAATGAAATAGTAAGTACCAGCACAGAGTAGACACTTGGTAAATGGTGGTTCTCATCACTACTTGGTTTAGTGAGGGATTCATCTCAGAAAGCTCCCCACTGTTTCAGGAATCCACTCATCTTGCTAACCATACAAAGGAATTTCCTTCCTTCTTCTCCTCTAGGTTACAACATCCCCTTTCTCCAGCCTCGGCTTCCTTCCCCCAGGCCCTGGCCACTCACTGGGTCCTGAGCGTGAAGGCGGCGCTGGTGATGGATGTGGGCAGGTTCAGGCCTTTGGTGATCTCCCTCCAGATCTTCTTGTTGATGATCTCCACCAGGCCCCCCTTCTCGGTCACCAGCTTATACAGCATGTACAGGTCCAGGATCTGCTTGGCCATGATGGGGATTCGGTTGATGGGGGTCCCTGTGGTTGTCCAACGAGAGAAAGAGACAGTGGGATCATCATCAGGCTGAGAAGAAAGATTCTGCGTATGCCCACCTTTAGCTGAGCTGGAAACAATGCTCATGAATCTGGAAGTGTAATTTAACTCAAACTCCCCAAGCCTGAACACTCAGACTAGCTGTCAGGACAGGTCCAATGCACACGCTGTGTGGGCCTTTGGCAAAGCACTTAGCCTCTCTGGTTCTGTTTTGCCGTCTGTAAATAAGAGGGCCAGACTAGATGATTTCAAAGGTGCTTGTTTTTTAGTTTGTGTGTGTGTGTTTTTGTTTTTGTTTTGCTAGCAGGATGATTCCAGACTATCCCTAGTGATCTGGCGACTTATCTCTGCAGCTTTCAGACTCCATTCAGCGGCAGCTTCCTCCGGGAAGCCTTTCTCTGACTTTCTAGAAGGGGAGCCCTGCCTAGTCACCTTCCTGGCAGTGCTCAGCGCTGCTTGTAAGAGTGTGCTCGTTGGCTAGGTGCGGTGGCTCGTGCCTGTAATCCTAGCACTTTGGGAGGCCGAGGTGGGCAGATCACGAGGTCAGGAGATCGAGACCATCCTGGCTAACACGGTGAAACCCCGTCTCTACTAAAAATACAAAAAAAAATTAGCCTGGCATGGTGGCAGGCGCCTGTAGTCCCAGCTACTCGGGAGACTGAGACAGGAGAATGGCGTGAACCTGGGAGGCGGAGCTTGCAGTGAGCCGAGATCGCACCACTGCACTCCAGCCTGGGTGACAGAGTGAGACTGTCTTAAAAAAAAAAAAAAAAGTGTGTGCTTGTTTGCACATGCCTGCTTTCTCCTCTCCTGCTTGATGGAGAAATGGTTTCTTTCTCTCTCGTGTGCCCTGCCATGTCAAAGGAGCTGCTGGACACACCGGTCTCCAGGGGAATGGAAAGCCACTCAATTCTCTCCCCACACCAATCACTCCACCCACTCCCTGGCCTCTGAAAGGGGGAGGGTCAGAGCAGCTTCCGCCCAATGGCCCCGAGGGGAAGTGAGAGGAGCCAGGGACTTGATTAGGAAACCTGGCACCGAGAAGGAAAGGCTACTAATGAGCACCAGGGGACGTGGTGAGGGCGGGGCCAGTCCTTTCACAGCCGGCTGGGATGCTCGTCAGGAGGCGTGATGGATGACTGTCATTTGGCAGCCTCGGGATTAATGATCTGGAGGTCAGAGGGGAGAATTCCACAGGGAAGGGTCACCGTCCGGGGCAGGGTATGAGACTTGTTGCCTTTTGATGGCAAACTCCTTTTACTGTACACAGACTGCTGCTCCTCTGCCTTGCTCCCTCCCATTGCCCCAGTCTTGCTGATGTCTCACTGGGCTGCCTGGTGGACCTTAAGCCAGCCTGAGCAGAGAAGAGCTGTTTGTTTCTGCTCCATCCGCCTTCTTTCCCTAAAGGCACGGCAGTTTTCTCAGCTCTGAATGGCAGCCTCACCAACTCTTTTACAGGATGGTTCAAGCCAGAGAATGAAAAGGAAGCACTGTGGGCATGGATATGTGGGGCTGCTGCGGCAGGAGCAGGCCTCTTCTTCTTCTTTTTTTTTTTTTCAAAGATAGGGTCTCGCTCTGTTGCCCAGACTGGAGTGCAGTGGTGCAGTCACGACTTATTGCAGCCTTAACCTCCAGCCATCCTCCCACTCAACCTCCTGAGTAGCTGGGAATACAGGCACACACCACCACACTCAGGGAATTTAAAAACATTTTCTGTAGAGACAGGATCTTCCTATGTTGCCCAGGCTGGTCTCAAACTCCTAAGCTCAAGCAGTCCTCTGCCTCAGCCTCCCAAAGCACATGGACTGCAGCGTGAGCCACAGCACCTGGCTTAGGCCTCTTTCCTAAGTGTGGGGAGGGAGTTAGTGACCTTGAAGACCTTTATCTTGACCTGCTGGTCCTTGGAGGGTCAAGGACAAAGGGGTCATGGAATTAGATCCACAAATTCATAGGTAAAATAACAGAGGATTACTGGCATACTCCTAAGACACACAGCTCATGTGCTGGTTGACTTCTCCCAGTGTTGTTCTGGACAGTAAACCTTCCCCCTACCAGACAGACAAAAGCCTGATGTGGGCCCCCAGCAGGACAGGGCTAACGCCAACCTGCTTTTTGAGGCCTATCTGCCCAAACACACCCATGGCCTTGAGTCCACACCTTCCAAGGCATTACCTGGAGTGTCTGAGAGGACCACTCCCAAGGTCCCCTCACACAGAGCTCCTAAGCTCACATTTCCAGAAGCTCCTAGGGCATCTTCACACATGTGACTCGTTTACTTCCAAGTCAGAATGTTTGTGCTGGGCTCATCTTCATTCCCCTAAACTAGCTCCCTTTCCCCACACCTCATTTTTTCCCAGCAACACTACCACCCTTGGAAGTTAGGCAGGAAGGCAGGAACCTCGTGTCAGCACTGGCTTCTCTCCTCTCCCTATCACCCACTTTCAGGGTATTAGAAGGCTTCATGATTCGTCCTTGGAGGTACCTCTCAAAGGCATCTTCCTTTTTGGCCTGCAGCCACCATCCTGGTCCAGGCCCTCTCTGGCCCACAATTAGATGCCTGCAGTAGCCTCTTAGCCATACGATCAACTTGCACACTGCAGCCAATCTTATTAAAATACTTTTACCATATTACTCACCTCCTTGTTTAAAAACCTACAAAAACTCTTTATTGCTTACCTAGCCCATCTCACATGTCCAATCGCATGACCCATGTTCCTCAACACTCCCTTAGAAGATCACATGTGAAGTATTCCTGGCATATCCGAGCAACTCACTTGTACTCCAGCTCGCTGGGCCTTCTCCCTATTGCCACCAAAACACGCTCTTTTCTGCCTCCTCTCAAATCCTCCAGTGTTCTTCCATATCCACTCCTTCCAGGAAGCATGTTCTCACTACCCCAGTTCACGTGGGTTTCTTCCCTCTCAGAATTTCTATCACGCCTCTATAAGTTTAGCAAATTGTCCTTCTCTAATTGTTTCACATCTGTTCATCCGATATCCCAGGAGGACTGTCAGCTCTATGAGGGCAGGGGTTGTCTTTCCTTTACCATGCCTACCATACCTTACAGCGTTTAATAAATTAACCTACCCAGAAATGTTTCTCGGGGTTTCACTATGTTGCCCAGGCTGGTCTCAAACTCCTGGACTCAAGCAATCCTCCCACTTCAGCCTCCCAAAGTTTTGGGATGACAGGCGTGAGCCACTGCACCTGGCTGAGATTTTCTAGTGTGGTTCAAACTGCCTCTGAAGGCAACTCCCCAGAGAGGAATTACAAATTCATTTTGAGTAGTCATTGGACTAATTGCCTGGCTATTTGAGATGGCATCTTTGAAGGACAACATTGTTATAGATGTAGAAATTTCATTAAAAATTAGCCTCTTTATAGTCACACACAACGTGACTGTATTATATTAGACTGAGAACTGCTTAGGGCAAGGGGAACAATGGCAGATACAGAACCTGAGGAGACAAGGAAGGGTCACAATGGTGTCTGAAGTCAAGGTTGTAACCTAACTAATAAGTGATCTCTTCCCAGAGGGGAAAATGGACTCTTCTGGGAACTGTCATCACACCACAGAGAAACCGCAGGTAAGAGGTGCACTGGAAACCATGGTGGTGGCCCCTGCATCCTGCTGTGTGGCCCAGCTCCACCTGGGGCATACTTGGGAAGCTGTTTTCCTCACTCCACAGTGGACTCTCCTCACACGAGCCCCCATGCCCTGATCAGGCACCCTGGTTCTGGAGATCAAGCTGATAAGGAGATTGGGTGCATTCTTCCCTGTGGCTGGCCCTCTGTGAAACTGTTAAAGTGGCTCCCAGTGCAGGCTGGCCCTTGGTGCCATCAGAAACAGGAGGCTATGCTGACAGAGAGGAGGCTATGCCGAGGGCTCTCTAGATGACAGTGGGGCTTTCTCCCATCAGATAATCCAGACACAAAAGCCTCCCGCGTCTTTGATTCTTCTAACAACTGAGAGAGGCAGAATCTGCAGGTTGGTCTCAGCAGTTTGCTTTGTGCTTAATGGACCTGGTAGCTATTTCTCTTGTCCAAAGTAGATTCTACTATGAAGAAAGAGAGAAGGCCTTTAAGCTAAGTTTACCTGCTGAACAAGAACCAATAGGCAATCGACAGACTCAGGCCTCAGTTTCCGCAAATGTGAAGTGAGGAATTTGGACTAGATGATTTTCAGTTCTAAAGTCTATGAACAAAAAATTAAAACAAAAATTCTGCTGATGTACCTTCAAACCAGCAATATATAAATCGATAAACAAAAATTAACAGTTGTGATTATTACCAAAGGGAGAATCACATGGTTTTAGGAACTTGCCTGAATTATAGAGTATTGTCAAGTGGCCTTGATACAGATGGTTTGAGATTTTCTCTGTGAAGGGCACCGGGCTTAAGGCCAGATTTGTGAAGTTCACATCCACAAGCAATGGCTCCTTTCCCAGCCTTTGCGGGAGGGAGCAAGGGGTCTCTGGCCTGCTGTCTGGGCTGTATTCTAGCTTCCTCTAAGGAAGCTCTTCACCTGAGAGAGACAGGCCTCTGTCCACAAGAAATGCAAAAGCAACCCACAGAGCACCAGGAAGGAGGCAAACACCCACTGAAGAGAGTTCTTTGTGGGTCACTGGTGTTGGCCCTACAGGAGACCAAATCTCCACCCCCATCACGCCTCCCAGAAGGGGGTGAGCACCTGATGGGAAAGCCTGTGGACTGTCAGTCACTGCTATCAAAGCAGGAGCTGGGATTGAGGGTAATTCATCATGCTCTCTCTGACAGGAATCCAGGGCCTTATCTGCACCCCAAGAAGTGCCACTGGTCTCCAGTTCCCTCCTCAATAAAGGAGACTGACAGTTGCAACAAAGAGGCCCCTTATCAGATTTCAGCCAGGGAGCCTGCAGCCCGAGGGACGGATGTAAAAGGCTTTTATGAGGGCCATGGACCCAGTGAAGCTGGCGGGACTCCTGGGGCTTTAACCCTTGTTGGTGGGAATGCCGCTGGACGCTGGCACTAGCAGAGCACAGCTGTGATCAGGAGTTTCCAGTGCAGATATGGCCAAACAAAAGCTGCTCCCTGGTACTTTGTTTTCCTTCCTGCCACTCAGACAACCAAGATGTAGCTGGGGATAGGGGTGAGGGCAGAAGAGATGGCCTCTTCTGGCTTTGGAGACAAAGATGAGAGATGATAAGAGTGTTGAAGGGAAAGCCACTTCCTCCCCATTGCAGAGAATGGGCCAGTTCCAGGGAAGTCCAGAAGCAAACAGGGGCAGGGACCCCAGACAGACTCATATGGCTGCCTTCCTGCCCACTGGGCAGGGGTGAGGGCCCAGGACCCAGGGTGTGGCCCTGCCAGGGACCCTTGCTGCTTTTTCCAGGCTTTGAGAAAGATCATTAATCATTTCCATAGCCTGACTGTCAAGAGAGCTGACCAGAGAGCCTGGAAGAGTTAAGACCTGTGTTAAGCAGGGAATGTGCGCAGGCAGGCAGGCTTCCTGAACATTCCTCTGCATCTTCATTCTTGCCCTGCTCTAGGCCTGCTCCCGAGAAGCCAGCAGAGAAATGACTGCTGATTTTCCACCATGACTTGTTCATAGAGAATATCACAACAGATACTGGTGACTACTACAGGGGACAAGGGCTGAAAAACTACCTATTGGGTACTATGCACACTACCTGGGCGACGGGATCAATCGTACCCCAAACCTCAGGGCCATGCAGTATATCCATGTAACAAACCTGCACACGTACCACCTGAACCTCTAACAAAAGTTTTAATAGGAAAGGGAAAGGAAAAAGAAAAGGGAAAGGAAAAGGAAAAAGAAAGGTCTCCCACTGGGAAACCAGGCAGCAGTGTCTGGTAGTCTGCCGTGCAGCTTGTAGTTACACTGTTCCACAAGACAGGCCAGAGGCAAGGATGTGCCAATATGCTAGTATGGACTGACAAGAATCCTTAAGCCTTCTGCCTCCAACTGCCCAATGAGTGGGTCTAACTTGCATACAGTATAGTGCATTAACTTTAACCATACAGCTCGCTAGATGTGTACTTCCAAATACACCTCCGCAACCATCCCTCAGATCAAAATACAGAACTTTTTTTTTTTTTTGAGACAGAGTCTCACTCTGTTGCCCAGGTTGGAGTGCAGCAGTGTGATCTCAGCTCGCTGCAAACTCCACCTCCCAGGTTCAAGCGATTCTCCTGCCTCAGACTCCCAAGTGGCTGGGATTACAGGCGCTTGCCACCATGCCTGGCTAATTTTTGCATTTTTAGTGGAGACGGGGTTGCACCATGTTGGCCAGGCTGGTCTTGAACTCCTCACCACAGGTGATCCGCCTGCCTCAGCCTCCCAAAGTGCTGGGATGACAGCCGTGAGCCACCATGTCTGGCCAAAATATAGAACATTTCCAGCACCCCCAGAAAACTCTCTCATGCCTCTTTCCAATCAATATCCATCCCTCCACCCTACCCACTCTGGAAATAAACTGCCATTCTGACATATTTTTTTTGAACTTTATATAAATGGACTCACATAGTATATATTCTGTGTCTGGCTTCTTTTGCTCAATATCACATCTGAGAGTCATCCCAGCTGCATATAGCAGTAGTTCATAACTTTTTTTTTTAGATGGAGTCTCACTCTGTAGCCCAGGCTAGAGTGCAGTGATGTGATCTTGCCTCACTGCAGCCTCTGCCTCCCAGGCTCAAGCACTTCTCTCACCTCAGCCTCCCAAGTAGCTGGGACTACAGGCAGGTGCCACCACATCCAGCTAATTTTTTTTTTTTGGTAGAGATGGGGTTTCACCATGTTGCCCAGGCTGCTCTTGAACTTCTGAGCTCAAGTGATCCACCCGCCTCACCCTCCCAAAGTGCTGGGATTACAGGTGTGAGCCACCGCACCCAGCTAGTTCATAACTGTCTACTGCTGTGTAGTGTTCTGATATGTGACTATGCTACATTTATTTATCCATTCTACTACAGATGGACATTGGAATTCTTTCCAGTTTTTGGCTATAATGAATGGAGCTGCTATGAATATGCCTACCTGTATCTTTCAGTGAACACAAGCACTCATTTCTGTTGGGAATATACCCAGGAATGCAACTGCTGGGTAACAAGGTCCAGGTATGTTTAGCTTTAGCGAACACTACCAAACAGACTTCCAAAGTAGTTGTATCCCTTTACATTCCCAGCTGTAACGCATGGGAGAGCTGGTGGTTCTACAACCTTGGAGGCTAATTTTAAACTCATTACCTTTTTTGCTACTCCAGCTTGGACTAATCTCTTTAGGTGAAGTTCAACAGTAAATGTAATATTGTATTCTGCTATGCCTAATAATAAGATTATGGTGGGTGGGCGCGGTGGCTCATGCCTGTAATTCCAACACTTTGGGAGGCCAAGGTGGGCAGATCACCTGAGGTTGGGAGTTTGAGACCAGCCTGTCCAGCATGGTGACACCCCGTCTCTACTAAAAATACAAAAATTAGTCAGATGTGGTGGCAGGCGCCTGTAATCCCAGCTACTTGGGAGGTTGAGGCAGGAGAATGGCGTGAACCCGGGCGGCGGAGGTTGCGGTGAGCCGAAATCGCGCCACTGCACTCCAGCCTGGGCAACAGAGCGAGACTCCGTCTCAAAAAAAAAAAAAAAAAGATTATGGCTATGACAACTGCATTCAGAGAAACTGGCCAATGAGTCAGAAGGAGGTGGACTGCAGAGTCTTCCCTGCTTTGCCTGCCACTGGGCAGATCTGGCTGGCATCTCCAGGAGAGGAGTGGAAGGCTGGCTGGTCTGGGGCACACCTCATGGGCCTTCTGGCCTGAGCAGTGCATTGCTGTCTGAGCTTCCTTCCAGTGCTGTCGTGCCACTAGACTCTCAAAACCCAGCAGAACTTCCCCATGGTGTAAGCAGGCCAAACACTTACTGCAACTTTTCACTATACCAACTCTTAGATGATTTACTGAATATTGGTTCACTCTGGGATAAAAGAGGCAAAACTATCAAATAACTCAATTTTCCCATGTGTCAGAAATACCAATAAAAGATTTTGAAGGGGAAGAGGCTGAATTTAATGACAAAAGCAGGCTATTCAAATTAATTGTGACTTTCAAAAACCAGACTCCCTTCCTATGATCATGGGTAACTGCATATTTATGGAGTATTATAATGACTATTAAAAATGGGAAAAAAAAACAGTATATTTTTTTAACAGCAGCTGGGTCACCTAGAGAGAGAAAAAGATCTGGCCTCAGACAAAGGGCTAATCCAGACACTTAAAGATTTGCATTTTAGACTTTCATTTGGGGATAAAGTTAGAAAATGAAGCCCCAAAACCTATTTCATCTGAAAAAGACAACATATTTTCATCTGCCAGGAAGGGTGTCCAGGGCACAGACCATTTACGGCGAGATACAAAGAATATGCAAGAAATTGCCTCCACCAAAAGGCAAAGCAATATATGTCATGAACATTTCCTTGCCTGAGATGGATAGATAAGCACACAACAGAAGGAAAAACACTCAAGTTGCACTTTGAAGCAGACCAAGCCCTTTTCCCACAGTAAATTCTTTGTATATACACATCAAAAAAGATCCAACAATCCATTTGGGAAAACCAAGGTCAGTTTGCAGCCTTGAACAGAACTGATGGGGGCGGGAGGGCAGGTCTACAAGTGAGGGCTTGACAAAACTTGTCTTCCATGTGACCAGGCAGTTCCTTAGCCTGGTGTGCCCAGATGGGGCAGGGGCAGGAAAAGAGAGCCTTGCTTGTGGGCATTCTGGGTGCCTCCTGTGTCTCCCAAGCCCTACCCCATCCTGCCTTGACAGATGGCAGCCTCTGTGCCACTCTGAGTTGTCACATCTGCCCTTCCCTATTTCTCTGAGAAACAGCCCTGACCCTGAGATGAAGACCCATCTCGCACATCAGGTTCTGCCCTGTGTTCATCAGCTAGATGCTCAGAAGTGCTACTGGACGGTGGCCTGTGGAGGCAGGCCACCACCCTCTTGGGGGCGGTGAATGCTGCAGAAGACATAAGGTTTGCCTGCTGCCCCAAAGGGGAGTGATGGGGTTGCTGGCTCTAGGGAACAAGTTTCTCAAAGATAAGGCAGGAGAAGCAAAGCACACTGGCCTGGGAGTTAGGAGACCGCATGCTAAGTCTGCTCTGTGGCCTTAGGTGAGTCACTTAACCTTGGGGCTGCTTCTTCAGGGTTACAGGTGATAACCTTTGCTCTCTCTACTCCACAGAGCTGGAGCTGAGGGGAGTAGCAGATCAGATAATGGGTTGAAAGGGTTCTGTAATGTGTAGGGTATAATAAAAATGCAAGTAACAGTAAAATCACCATTATCATCATCATCATCCTGACTCTTTAATGAAACCACACTTCTGTTTCACCTCCTAGGGAATGAGAAAACAAGCTTTTCTTCCTCACTGATGAAGGAAAAATGAAATTGTTTATAATAGCCTTTGCTTATTAGACTTAGAAATTAGTCCCTCCCCTTGGGCACTAAAAGACTAAATGGAAAATCTATGAGGGAATGGTATTTCAGAAACCACCCACAGGGAGTTAAATTAGCCAGACAATTTTATTTAGAACTGTTTTGGCTTTATGTTTGCCAAAGAAACACATTTTTTGTTTTTTGTTTGTTTTTTTGACAGTCTCATTCTGTTGCCCAGGCTGTGGTGCGATCCTGGCTCACTGCAACCTCTGCCTCCCAGGTTCAGGCGATTCTCCTGCCTCAGCCTCCCTAGTAGCTGGGATTGCGGGTATGTGCCACCATGCCTGGTTAATTCTTGTATTTTTAGTAGAGATGGGGTTTCACCATAGTGGCCAGGCTGGTCTCAAACCCCTGGCCTCAAGTGATCCGCCTGCCTTGGCCTCCCAAAGTGCTGGGATTACAGGCATGAGCCAATGCGTCCAGCCGAAACGTATTTTTTGTGCGCGCGCGCGCGCGCGCACACACACACACACACACACACACACACACACACACACACACACAC
>NW_026652289.1:54055682-54090425 GCF_009828535.3 Hylobates moloch
ACACACACACACACACACACACACACACACACACACACACACACACATACACACACGGCAAAAGGTGAGCCAAAAGGGGCATCAGAGTTCTAAAACCTTACCAGTCTTTTCTAGAGAAATATTCTGGCGGGAGCGGGGTGGTGGGGGACAATCAAGGGCAACTTGCTTAGTTGAATTTGGCTTCGGTCAGCAAAAGACGAAACACATTACACAGCAAGGACAGGAGAGAAGCATTTGGTCTCGGAGATTCCTGGTGTCGTTTCGTACAATTACTTTGATAGAAAACTGTTAAAGGGGCTTTTCTTCTTTTGATTTTTTGTTCATCAAGGGTAGCTCAATAAACACAATCATGGACACACAATACAGACAATAGAAACTTCCAAGATGACGCTAATTGAACCCTCTCATTCTATAGATAAGGAAACTGTGGCTGCCAGAGTGGGGAGGATGTGCTCAAGATCAGGAGAATGAAGGGATGTTAGCCCTGGCTTTGCAGTATCCGTCCAGAGCTCTTTCCACCCGCACAGGGCACTGCGCCTCGTCCCACTCCAATCTTCTCAGGCTTCCTTATGGGCAGGTTGCTCTGCTGCTCAGGGAGGGGAGGGGGTCGCCAGGGTGCAAGTCACCCCGGTCTTGCCTAGAAACCAAGGTGCTGAGGGCTGAAAGGCCCATCTGTTGCAGTCAATTCACCCAAACATGTTAACAAGCAAGAGATACAGCACAAAGCAGAAGTTACAGCCCGTCCCTGTCTCTCACTGGACAGCTATTTTATCACCTGCAGCTGTGGTCATTCGGGGCGGCCTGCTGTGTGCTACATCCCTCAGAGCCGTCTGCTTCCTCTGTGGGCCCAGCCTGCTGTGTCAAAGCTGCCGGCCCCTCTCACAGCCCAGTTGGGTGTCTCCAGGCCTTTCAAACTCAGGCTATTTTCTTTCTTTCTTTCTTCCTTCCATTTCCCTTTCCCTTTCCTTCTTTTTTTTGTTTTTTGAGACAAGGTCTCACTCTGTTGCCCAGGCTGGAGTGCAATGGCATGAACTCAGCTCACTGTAGCCTTGACCTTCCAAGCTCAAGTGATCCTCCCACCTCAGCCTCCAAAGTAGCTGAGACTGCAGGCGCGTGCCACCACACTCAGCTAATTTAAAAAAAAATGTTTTTTTGTAGAGACAGGGTCTCACTATGTTGTCCAAGCCAACTCAGGCTATTTCCAGCGACTCCTGTGATATCTACTGCTTACCTTTCATATTAGCTATGGAGGCCAAGTCCCTGACCTGCTGCCAAGGTCTATGAGGCTTTTCCTTGGTCCCAACTAACAAGATCTGCCTCCTGTGTCCCCCAGACACTCCACAAGTGACAAGTCACAAATGTCTAAGGGCCCTTGGTCCCATCATTCTGTTAAGAATAAAGACAGCTAGGCTCGGTGGCTCATGCCTGTAATCCTAACACTTTAGGAGGCCGAGGCAGGTGGATTACCTGAGGTTGGGAGCTCAAGATCAGCCTGGCCAACATGGTGAAACCCTGTCTCTACTAAAAATACAAAAAATTAGCCAGGTGCAATGGTACGTGCCTGTAATCCCAGCTACTTGGGAGGCTGAGGCAGGAGAATCGCTTGAACCTAGGAGGCGGAGGTTGCAGTGAGCCGAGATGGTGCCACTACACTCCAGCCTGGGCTACAGAGGGAGACTTTGTTAAAAAAAAAAAAAAAAAAAAAGGCCAGGTGCGGTGGCTCATGTCTGATAACTCCAGCACTTTGGGAGTCCGAGGCAGGCGGATCACTTGAGGCCAGCCTGGCCAACATGGTGCTACTGTCTTTACTAAAAAATATAAAAATTAGCCAGGCGTGGTGGTGCATGCCTGTAATCTCAGCTACTTGGGAGGCTGAGGCACGAGAATCACTTGAACCCGGGATGGGAAGGTTGAGGTAAGCTGAGATCGACCACTGAACTCCAGACTGGGACTCTGTCTCAAAAAAAGGAACAAAGACAGCAAGCCTCACACGATTAAAAGTGTAATCTGAGGCCCAGCACGGTGTGGTGGTTCATGCCTGTAATCCCAACACTTTGGGAGGCCAAGGCAGTTGGATCACTTGAGCCCAGGAGTTTGATACCAGCCTGGGCAACATAAGGGGCTCATCTCCACAAAAAAACCAAAACAAAACAGAAAAATTAGCTGAGTGTGGTGGTGCATACCTGTAGGCCCAGATTCTCAGGAGGCTGAGGTGGGAGGATCACCTGAGCCTGGGGAGATCAAGGGTATGGTGAGCCATGACTGTGCCACTACACTCCAGCTTGGGCAATACAGTGAGACCTTGTCTCAAAAATAAATAAAATAATTAATTAAAATAAAAGTGCAATCTGCTCCCATCCCTCTTTTAAAATTTTCTTCTTCTTTTTTTTCTGAGATGGAGTTTCGTTCTTGTCGCCCAGGCTGGAGTGCAATGGTGCGATCTTGGCTCACTGCAATCTCTGCCTCCCGGGTTCAAGTGATTCTCCTGACTCAGCCTCCTGGGTAGCTGGGATTACATCTTCTTCTTTTTTTTTTTTTAATTACAGGGATAGGGTCTTGCTATGTTGTCCAGGCTGATCTCAAACTCCTGGTCTCAAGTGATCCTCCCACCTAGGCCTCCCAAAGTGCTGGAATTATAGGCATGAGCCACCATGCGCCACTCCCAACCCTCCTGAACCACCCACTCTAGTTCAGACTACCAGATAAAGAGTTTTCTAGGAAGATCGCTGGGAAATAACAACCTCTACACTATCTTCCTGCCTCAGTCTCTCCTCTCTAGCCCAACTACACACTGCCACAGCAAGTTTCCTGAAAGCCAATGTTTTGCCTTCAATAACTCAGCTATATCTATAGACTGAAGTGCTAACTTTTTGGGCAAACATGGCCCTTCAGAGTCTCATGCCAGCTGACCCATCCAAGATGGCCCCTGGCTCTGGGCCACCAACAAGGGTTCTTCCAGCTACACTAGGGCCATATGTGTCACAGCATTTTTTCCTCCACCTACATGGCTGGGTCTGATACACTAGAGCCACAGCTCTTCTCAGAGGCTTTCTCTGCACTGCAGCCCAGGGTGAGGCCCCAGCACTCACTCCTTTGGCACTCAGTCACAGGAAACAATGCTACCTGACACGGCTTGCTCTCATGTACCTGACTGGAGAGGTAAGATGATTTTCATAAAAAGTTTTTTTTTTTTTTTTTTTTTGAGACAGGGTCTCACTTTGTTGGCCAGGCTGGAGGGCAGTGGCGCAATGTTGACTGATGACAGTCTCCAACTCCCCGGCTCGAGCAATTCGCCCACCTTAGCCTCCCAAGCAGCTTGGGACTACAGGCATGCATCACTACGCCTGGCTAATTTTGTTTTCATTTTTTGTAGAGACAAGGTCTCACTATGTTACTGAGGCTGGTCTTGAACTCCTGGACTCACCTGATCCTCCCGCCTCAGCCTCCCACAGTGGTGGGATTACAGGTATGGGCCACCACACTCAGCTAAGAGTTTTTCTTGCAGAGGATATTTTACATCTTTATTCTCTTTCCCATCTTTCCATCCCAGAGGGTCTCAACAGGGGACAATTTTGCCCTCCAGGGGACATTTATGACATCTAGAGACATTTTTGGTTGTTGTGACTGAGCGGCTGATATTGGTATCTAGTGGATAGAGGCCATGGATACTGCTAATCATCCTACAGTAACCAGGTGTAGTGGCTCACACCTGTAATCCCAGCACTCTGAAAAGCCGAGGTGGGAGGATCACTTGAGGTCAGGAGTTCAAAACCAGCCTGGGCAACATAGTGAGACCTCATTTCTATAAAACAAAAAAGTTAGCCAGGCATGGTGGTGCCTACCTATAGTCCCAGCTACTCAGGAGGCTGAAGCAGGAGAAAGGCTTCAGCTCAGCACTTTGAGGCTGCAGTGAGCTATGATCGCACCACTGCACTCCAGCTGAGGCAACAGAGTGAGACCCTGTCTCAAAAATAAAAACAAAATCCTACAGTGCACAGGACAGTCTCCACAACAAAGGACTACCCATCCCAAAGTCAACAGTGCTGAGGCTGAGAAATCTTTTATTAAAGTAACAAGTAGCAGACAGAACCATTTCCCTTCTGCTGGTAATGCCAGCAAATAGTGAAATACCTGACATAAGTGCTGAAGACAGGACAAAGATTTACTCATGACCTGAAGAACCATAAAGTGACATTATCAAAGGGAGTCACTCACTCCTGCTTTGGGTTCACTCAGAAATATACTAGATGGCAATCTGGCAGTCCCAGTTGCCGCAGAACAGCAGGATATGCAGCAAAGATTGTTCTCTACTGCTGACTCTCAATTACGGGGCAGCTGGCTGAAGGACACAGATGCACCCAAACTTCAAGGCAGCTTGAATACCCTGCATGTGGCAATCTGAGCCAGGAAAACCAACAAGACTGCTCACACAGCAAACATGTCCTGAGCAGCCTGGCCCTGTGCTAGCACTGGGGACATGAAAGAATGACAAAGTGGCCCTCCTTGAGGAGCTCCTAGTCTAGTGGGGACATATAGTAGTAAACAATTACTGATCTTCACAAACGGCTTGGCTGATCTCACTTCCATTTTCCTTTAAAAATCCTTCAGGGAAGGGAGAAAAACAATAAAATGGAAAATAAAGCGGTGGAGCTCCACTGCTGATTAAAATCTATATTGCTATGGCAGCCCCTCTGAGACAGGATCAGCTCCTGGGTTTGCACCAGCTGGGCTTGTGGAGCTTGTAAATAATTAAAAGGTAATTGGAAGGGGAGACCAAAGTATTAAGTGGATTTCTCTCTCTGTCAGGGCAAACGGGGAGGTTCATTGCTGCCAGTCACATTATCTTTCAGGATTATATTCTTTTTTTTTTTTTTCGAGATGGAGTCTCGCTCTGTCGCCAGGATGGAGGGCAGTGGCAAAACCTTGGCTCACTGCAACCTCCATCTCCCGAGTTCAAGTAATTCTCCTGCCTCAGCCTCCCGAGTAGCTGGAACTACAGGCACGTGCTACCATGCCCACCTAATTTTTGTATTTTTAGTAGAGACGGGTTTCACCATGTTGGCCAGGATGGTCTCGATCTCTTGACCTCCTGATCCACCCACCTTGGCCTCCCAAAGTGCTGGGATTACAGGCAGAAGCCACCGTGCCCAGCCTCAGGATTATATTCTTGTTTTTTACTGACACATGCAGTTCCAGATAACAGCTGGAGGAGCAAACTAATTAGGGCTGCTCAGATTGCTTTGATGGGCTTACAGATTGGGGAAAACCAAGATTCAAAACTTTCCATTGCCTTTTTAAGCAAACCAGCAGTAACAGGCAGGCTACCAAGAAGGCAATAAGGCTGCCAAAGGTAAAGGTGTGGGAGGAAGGAGGGAAATAGAGAAGTTAACTTAGAATATTTAGCTGCTGGCAGCTGCCATTACAGTTTGGCCCAGGATAAAAAGGAAGATTTCATTCTTAGGTCTCAATAAAGTTGTTGACACAGGCACCAAGGGATGCATGATCAGCTATAACAGGATGCTGGGAACAGGCTACTGGGAGTAGCTCTCTCCTATGGTTTTGTCCTGAGGGTGATGAAGGTGGAGCCACACAGGTTGCTGAAGGCCTTCTGCTAGAAAGGCTGGGGTGCTGGCCATGTGTTCTGAAGGCTGACCCGGCTGGTGAACCCATTGCTATGACTAAATACAAAGCCAGGAAGTTGAGTCACTCAGCTCTAAACTCAGTCACACCATAGTCTACAGTGGAGATGGCTCTTGGGGATGTGCGGGGAGTGAGGAGAGAAGGAAAGAGAATTGGGAGAGTGCATTATAAAGCAGATGCCGGCTACGCGTGGTGGCTCATGCCTGTAATCCCAGTACTTTGGGAGGTCAAGGCAGGTGGATCACTTGAGGTCAGGATTTTGAGACCAGCCTGGCCAACATGGTGAAACCCCATCTCTACTGAAAAAAAATACAAAAATTAGCCAGGCATGGTGGCGCGCACCTGTAGTCCCAGCTACTCGGGAGGCTGAGGCATGAGAATTGCTTGAACATGGGAGGCAGAGGTTGCAGTGAGCTGAGATCACGCCACGGCACTCCAGCCTGGGCAACAGAGCGAGACTCCATCTCAAAAAAAAAAAAAAAAAAAAAAGGCAGATGCCTACGTACCTGACTGTTAAACTGCAGGAATGTTCTAACCAAGCCAGCAAATACAAACATCGAAAGCCAATGGATAGGAAGAAAGTGTTGGCCTTTCCTCTCCATGGATCATTTCAGATTCTTCCAAAATATCCTGAGGGGCCTCTATTCTTTCACTTACCTTTCTCCATGAGACTAGATACGCCAACAAGAAGCCCCACATGCCAGATTAAGTGAAGTCCAGGGTAGCTTTAAGGCTTAAAAAAGGCATATTTGAATTTGAAGTGACTCCAGAGACCAGTTAATTGGAAGAAGAGACACAAAATCAGGCAGGGCCAAACGTGGACGATCATTCCATCTACTTTGTGCCAACGCCTTCTCTGTCCTCTTCGATCTGGCTATCAGTCAATTGGCTAAATCCAGAACCAACTGGCAGTAAATGCCTCTTGTCCTCCTGGATGAGGATTAGTGGGCCAGGATGTCTAACAGTGACTAGCACACAGTAGGCACTCTATCAGTATTCCCTGAATTGGAATGATGAGTAGATGCACACTCACCCCTCTTCTGCATAAAGACGAAGAGGTCATCCAGGAACTCTTTCCTTTCAGGATCACCGTCCAGTTCATACAGCTGCAATCCCAATCCCCCAAGAAAAACACACAATGAAAAATTCCATCTTGCTGAAGTCTTAAACCAGATATACTATGACCATCTGAATCACTATAAATGCAACTCACTGGCTACTTTGGTCCTTATTTCTTGGGAATCAGCTGTAACAAGCCACTGCAGAACTGCCCCTATCTATATCACAAAGGAAGTATTACAGACCTTGGCAAAATCTCGAGAGATCTCTCTTCCCCGGCCTCCATCTGCATCATCACTCCAGGCCAAACCACCATTCTAAAAGGGAACAAAACACAAAGTTGAGAGGGGCAAAGGAAGAAAAAGAGTTCGGACAGAGGGCAAGCCAATCATTTAGGGCAAAGATGAAGATGCTTAGCAATTATGCTATCCTCACTCATACTATAAAAGACAACCAAGAAGACTAATTCTGCCACCCTTACAGGGACATCTTTTTTTTTTTTTGCTTTCGATTTGGTTCCAAAATAAAGAGGGAATTGGGTGGAAGAATCATCTTCATTTGTTGGAGAAGGGTGGGTGTCGTGGGTGTCATTTATACTTGATAATCCTGGAAGAGGAGGACACAAAGGCCCATGTTGCTTAGAAGGGGCTCATTCCCGGCTGATCCCCAGAAGCCATTACTCTGAGATGCACCACTTTCCTGCAGACTGGGAAGACACCTCGCCTGGTTTCCTATGTAACACTCTAAGTGATAAGAGTCAAAGCAATCAGGACATACATCCTGAAGTTGGTCTCTTAGCCAAGCCTCACCATTCAAAACCCTAAGCCGCATGGCAAGAACTCATGGTGATACGAGGGCCACCATGGCCTGAGATTGTTCCCAAGGTACAGACTCTGTGCCACTAGGGCGAGAGTTCATTTTTATTAGAGAAACAATGAAAATCTAAGCCCAACTTAACTGATTGGGTTGAAGCAACACCATTCAACTAAATAGGAAGGGATGGCAAATATTCTTTAAACTTGCTTCCTATCTTTGTTCAGTCCAGTAACTCTTTTTTCTTTTTTTTTTTCTGAGACGGAGTTTTGCTCATGTTGCCCAAGCTGGAATGCAATGGCACGATCTCGGCTCACTGCAACCTCTGCCTCCCGGGTTCAAGCGATTCTCCTGCCTCAACCTCCTGAGTAGCTGGGATTACAGGTGCGCGCGACCACGCCCGGCTAATTTTTGTTTTGTATTTTTAGTAGAGATGGGGTTTCACCATGCTGGCCAGGCTGGTCTCGAACTCCTGACCTCAGGTGATCCACCCACCTCAGCCTCCCAAAGTGCTGGGATTACACGCATGAGCCACTGTGCCCAGCCAAGTCCAGTAACTCTTATTCCTCCAATCAGTTATCTCTTCAGCGGGAAGCCTTCCCTTCAACCACGGCTATACTAAGTACTCTAAAAACAATCTCTGTTCACTTGTAGCTTAGATTTTAACATATTACTTGGGAAGTATCTGTCATCCTCACCATATAGTAAGCTCCTTGACAGCAAAGGTGTCTTATCTTTGTCAGGCACATAGCACATTGCCTGGCACACCAATTAAGCACCTCTTCAAAAAACATACACATGCCTTACAGGGGGGTCAAAAAGTCTTTGTGCTAGTGAAGGTATGAACTCTCACAGTATAACTCTGTTGTTCACCCTGACCCACTGGTCAGTGGAGGTTCCAGTGGCCTGGACACACTGAACCTGTCATATTCATTTCTCCCACAGGACCACAAGCACATGTGCACCATGCCACCCAGCTGGCTGGGGTGTGTATGTGGTGAGGAAAGGACATGTGTGGCTGGGGAGCAGTGGTTTCTTGGGAGAACATTCTTTGGACTACTCAGGAATCTTCTTCTAAAACCATGTCAAAGAAATAAAAGCTTGGTTGAATTTCATTCTCTTCCACCTCCCCCTTTAATATAGCTTGTCTGAAAGCAGAAGGCATTATGCAGTTATATTTTGGGGCCAACTTTGCTTCCCCTATTCACAGTGGGCTCTGAGATGAAGACCCACTTTCTGATAGCAGCAATCTGGCACACAGTGACATAAGTATAACTAAGAAGTGACACTCTATCAGTTAAAATGAAACAGACTACACCAAATTGTTTCCCTGCTTATCTAGTAAAAGATGTGTGTATGGAAGTGCTCGGTAAATGCTATCTGACCATGCACTCATCATCTCCCAAGACAGACACTGTTGGATCCCTTCCTACAGCACCTTCAGCTCAGGGGAGCTAATAGCCAAGTGGGAGGAACATTGTTTAAAAAGAAAAAAAAGCTAAAGCTCATCCCACATTGTAATTACAGTCACCAGAAATCTGGTGTCATCTGGTGGCAACTAGCACAATGAATAATCAAGATGAATTATGCTTGTCAGGTCAGCAAAACCAGACAGAGTTACATTCCCCCTTTCAAAGGATGCAGTAGGTTGCTCTAATGCCCAGTGATTTTGTTTGAGCCAGTAATTCCTGCTGGAAAGTCAATTATCCCAGGAGCCCCTATCGGTTGAAAGACATTTAATGGGGGATCATTGCCGCTTCTGTTATGTCAGCTGTTTACTGCAGCAGCTCAATTCCCAACTCTGGCCAGAGCTCTGAAGCTGATCTCGTTCACAGGATTCTTTCTCTATCAGTCACCAAGAGAGATGAAAACACCATTTTTTTTTTTCTAATTATAGTAACTTCCAAGCACTCTGAATGCTCACTCAAAAACTATTTAATACACAGTTGGGTGGAAATGGTGGAATCCACAACCTAAAAAATCAGACAGGGCTTTCCACAGCAGGACAGCAGTGTGAAAACAGGCACGCTAGTGTGATCACTATGTGACTATGTGTGAAAATAAACACCCAAGTGTGAGCGCTCGGCTCCACACATGGAGAATGCCTTGGCAGGATGGGGGCTGGGGCTGGTAGGGTCCTCTTGGCTTCTCCAGCTTTGTCCAATCTGCAAGAGAATCTGAGCAGTTGGATGGTGAGGCCTTGCACAGAGCCCACTAAGTGTGACTCACTTAGCTTAAAATGCCTCCAGCTTGGTGACCACAGAGGTCAGGAAGACTTGCCAGAGCAGGAAAGAAATGAGACACCGAACTCTTTGAGTAATCCCACTGTTGGACCCATTCCACAGATAGGAACTCTCAGTTACTCTATTTAAAGAAAATGTGGCCCTCTCTTCCTTTCTCCACCATCGTGGTGTGTTCTTGACTCCGCTTCTCGCCATGTCTTCTCAGAAGACTTTCAGGATTAAGCGATTCCTGGCCAAGAAACAAAAGCAAAATCGCCCCATTCCCCAGTGGATTCGGATGAAAACTGGAAATAAAATCAGGTACGACTCCAAAAGGAGACATTGGAGAAGAACCAAGCTGGGTCTGTAACGAATTGCACGAGATGGCACACATATTTATGCTGTCTGAAGGTCATGATCATGTTACCATATCAAGCTGAAAATGTCACCACTATCTGGAGATTTCGACGTGTTTTCCTCTCTGAATCTGTTACGAACACGTTGGTTGGCTGGGTTCAGTAATAAATATGTGAGGCCTTTGGTTTTTAAAAAAAAAAAAAAAGAAAGAAAAAAAGAAAAGAAAATGTGAGGAAAACAGTTGCCCAGAGAGGAGGTATTATTTTCTTTTGTCCAGCTCCAAGGCAAGGATGGTCCATTCAGCTGGGGCTGATGTAAAAATGTCCAACGTGCATTCCATTCTTTGTCTTAAGGCAGTTAAACTTTGGTCCCGCTTCACAGGATTTTCTGGCTGAGGTGAGAGTAATCCCTGAGTCCTGCCTGCCTTTCGCAGTCTAGCAGAACCTCCTGCCTCTGCCCACTAGGCAGATTCAATGCCTTTCTCCTCTGGGCTCTACCACCTGTGTTCAGTTATTCGTCTGGGTATCTCCAGCCCTGAGCACATAGAAAGCACTGACCAACTGGGCATGGTGGCTCTTGCCTGCAATTCCAGCACTTTAAGACCAACCTGGGCAACATAGGAAGACTCTCTCTTTCTCTCTGTGTTTTGTTATTTTTTTTTTTTTGAGACAGAGTTTTGCTCTATCGCGTAGGCTGGAGTGCAGTGGCATAATCTCGGGTTACTGCGACCTCCGCCTCTTAGGTTCAGGCGATTCTCCTGCATCAGCCTCCTGAGTAGCTGGGACTACAGGTACATGCCAGTACACCCGGCTAATTTTTGTATTTTTGGTAGAGATGGGGTTTTGCCATGTTGGCCAGGCTGGTCAGGGAGACTCCATCTCTATCCCCCACCCCCCCCAAAAAAAAAATAATAATAAAGAAGAGGGAGCACCGATACATCTGCTAAAAGACAGAGATGGGCTCCCCCGTGGGACCTCCAATCCCACAGCTCCTCTGTCTTCCCCTCCCCCTTTCATTGGGTGGGTTACAGGCTTAACCAGTTATTTTCTTGGTTCTTAACTCTGATCAACTGCTGTAAAACATGGCTCACTTACGCAATTCAAGTTTGTGTGCAGTAGGTTTCTCGGCCTATCAATAGGGTATGGGTGTGACTACTAGAAAATTATCAGCCCAGAAATAATTTTTTCTCAGATGCTGACTGTGGCTGACTGAGATTGTAATGGTGGAAGAAAGCAGGGAACAGCAGAGGCAGATGGAGTGTGGGGAAAACAAATCCAAAAAGAGACAGCTCAACATTTTAGGGATCAAAAGAGGTTGATGAGGAAAGCATTTCAGTTGAAAGGTTGCTGCATGCAAGTTTAACCTGCCCAGGGAACAGGCTTTGTTACAACATCAGCAGCAGGCAGCAGTATTATATAGCCTAGAAATGTGTGTGGGAAGTCAACAGTGGCCAGAGTGGCCACTTATTGCCATTTACAGCCTTCTCAGCCTCTCCTACTTGAGAACTGTCTTTTAACATCTTTGATCTCTCCAGGAGCTCACAGGAAACTGATAGTTTGCTCCCAAATACACACCCAAGACTAGCTTTGGCTACTATACCTACATTCAGCTAATTTTCCCCAGGAAAAGAAGGTTGGGGGAAAGAGAAAAGGTAGCAGGAAGCTAGTGTTTGTGTGCCTTCTGCATACCAAGGATTGTACCAGGAGCCTTACAAGCATTTTCTCACTTAATTCTATAATGTAGAAGTGGTTATTTTAGAAATGGGAAAACAATGGCTCAAAGAGCTCAAATAACCTGCTCAGGGTCTCAGAGCTTCTTAGTGACAGTGCCAGGATGTAAACCTAGGTCTGTTTGGCTCTCGCTGTTACACCATACTGACTTACAGTTTGAAAGAATAACACTAAGTGTTCTGGGTAAGGAGATCAGGAAGGGAGAAAGGAAGAAAAAGAAGTGAGAATAAAATCCTCTGTCCAAAGATGCCTAAAATGCCCATGTCATGGCACTGGGCAGCTCCTATCAATGGGAGATTCTTTTATTCCTTGCTTTATCTCATGGCTTCACCTGGGCACTTTAGCCAAATGAAAAGCAGCCCTCACACAATGCTTACCCAGGAGAGTTATCTGGCAGTACTGAAATAAGAATTGCTAACTTTTTACCCCTCCCTCCAAAACAGACCATTCCAGTAGAATGAGCCCATCTTCTCCCAGAAGACAGAGGATCAGGGGAGAGGGAGAAAAAGAGAAGAGGGCTACACCTCTGAATGGACCAGAGGAAGATGGCAGCTTACACTGTGACATGCACACACAGGCCTTCAAAAATAATGAATCAAGGTCTAACCTGACTGCTACTCAAAATTAGAATAGTGCTTCCCCAGCATCTCAACCCTGGAACCCATTTCAACAGCACACAGGGGAAATAAACAGATTCACTATCTTTGAAAATCTAAAGGTAGTGAGTGAAGAGAAACTAGGCTTTTTCCTCCTTCCTCTCTAAAGCCCCAGAGGGCACAACTAGGGTGACAGGCAGAAGTTACCCTGAGGAAGATTTCAGGTCTACAGAAGGACTTTTTAAAACAATTAGAACTGCCTGGTAATGGAGTGAGCTTCCCAGGAGGTGGGCAACTTCCTGTCTCTGGATCACCATCTGTATGGCATGTCATGGCATGGAATCCAACATGAGACAGGGTTGGACAAGATGGTCTCTAGGGGCTCTTTCTGTTCTGAGAAGCAAAGACCTGATGACAAGTTTATTCAACACAGATTTCCTGAGAACCTACCCCAGGTAGGGCATTGTGCAAGCTGCTGAGAACACCACTAAAAAAAAAAAAAAATAGTTCCCACCACTGGGAGTCTTACCACGAAGGTGGAAAAAAAAAACTGAACACATATCGCATATAATAGCGAGGCAACAAATAGGAAAATCCAAGGTACTCAGGAGGTAGAAGAAAAGGCTGGGTGGCTTAGAGGTGGAGGTTAAGCTGGCCTTGAAGAATGGGTTGAAGGGAGATTTGCAGTCTAAATGAGCATGGAGTGGGGGATAAACAAGGCATGTTTTGACAGGGAGGATATAAGGACAGAAAGTCTGAATAGTTAAAGTTGAAAGGGGCTGTGAGATGCCTTGAATACCAGAAGGAAATTTAAACTCTGAACTGTGAACAGTGGGGAGGCAGTGGATGTTTTCTGGACAGGAAAGCACACGATTAAATCAATGTTTTAGACTGCTTTAGTAGCCCATTTTTGTTGGAAAAAAAACATATACAGAAACATATAAATGTACATAGACACCTAATCAGATTGGAATTGGGGGATTTTCACTTTTCCTTTTTTTCATTATATTTATTCATGTACAAACATTTGATCACCTAGAATTTACCAGTTATGGTAAAAGGTTCTGAAGGAAAAAGAACAAGACAGATGATCACCTCATGGAGCTTACTGTCTAATGGAGACAGAGAGACAAACAATTACAAAATGCAATTATGCTGATTTTTTTATTTTAAAAATTATATTATTTTCTAGATTAATCTGAACCATTTGTCACGACTTATCATTTGCTTTCCACCCTACAATGAAGATTTGGAACCAGGCTGCACTGAAATCATAGAGAATTTCTCATAGAACTGATACCTTCACAAAATTATTTATTTAGTCTTTCTTTCTTTTTTTTTTTTTTTGAGACAGAGTCTCGCTCTGTCACCCGGGCTGGAGTGCAGTCGTGTAATCTGGGCTCACTACAACCTCCGCCTCCCTGGTTTAAGTGATTCTCGTGCCTCAGCCTCCTGAGTAGCTGGGATTACAGGCACGCGCCACCATGCCCAGCTAATTTTTGTATTTTTTTTTAGTAGAGACGGGGTTTCATCATGCTGGCCAGGCTGGTCTCAAACTCCTGACTTCAGGTGATCTGCCCGTCTCAGCCCCCCAAAGTGCTGGGATTACAGGTGTGAGCCACTGTGCCTGGCCTAGTCTTTCAATTACAAGTAAGAGAGTAGTATGATTTTTCATTTAATCAAAAACATTTTTAATGCCCCTCGGTAATGACTTGTAATGCTGACAGATTTTGTAAATAGTATTGAAAATTTGAGAGGGAAAGCCTGCACTGGGGGTAGGTGGCTGTGCAGTAGCCCAAGCTGAGAATGTAGGACTGGGGGAGATGGAGAGTAGCAGAACCAGGGAGAAATCAGTGCCATAAATGGAGAATCAACTGGATCTGGATTGAGGGGATGAAAGAGAAAGAGAAGGATTAATCTCAATTCTTAGAGTGAGAAAGGTATGTTCTGATGCAAACAGAGGCTGAACAGGGGATCAAGCAGGAAGCCTTTAAGCACTAATGAAAACAGACCACTGCCTAGGGAGGTGGGGTGACAACACCAATCTCACAGCCCTGGAAGAAGCCAGGTTATGGCACCTGGCAGCAGGAGAAGCCAAAGGCTTACTGCCAATCTTCCAATGAGAAGAAAGAGGTAGATTTAACAAAGGTCTCCTGATCCAAGAAGGCTACCTTGGGCCTTTTCTTTTTACTGGGATTAAAAACAAACAAACAAAAAAAAACAAACAAAAAAACAGACCATGCCTCTAAGATCTTAGGAGCCAGCCCTGCATTCCTTAGAGCTGCACCTCCCCAGAGACAGAAGCGCCTGACTTTAAAAGCAATTAAGTATCTAGGCTATTTTAGGATTACTCCTTGACCACCTGGAATATCTTATTAAAGCACAGCTCAGATGTCCAAAGCAATTTTAGTTCCCATACCTCATTCCTCCCCAAGGCAAGCGTTAACCCTTCCTTGGGGTTTAAAGCCCAGGGGCTGAGCTAACAAGTCTTCACTTGGGTTCCTGATATTTTGGAACCTCTCAGAAACTGCCCTGTCCTTAAATTGCCATTGTGTATACTGACAACTTTTATAGAGATTCTTGAGAGTTCTCTGAAGACACAGAACAGGGTGCGGTGGCTCACACCTGTAATCCCAGCACTTTAGGAGGCTGAGGCGCAAGGACTGCATAAGCCCAGGAGTTTGAGACCAGCCTAGGAAACATATGGAGACTCCATCTCTACAAAATTAAAACAATAAAAAAATTAGCTAGGCATGGTGGCACATGCCTATAGTCCCAGCTACTTGGGAGGATGAGGTGGGAGGAGCCCTTGAGCCTGGGAGGCTGAGGTTGCAGTGAGATACAATTGTACCACTACACTCCAGCCTGGGCAACAGGGCAAGATCCTATTTCAAGAAAATAAAAAATAATAATTAATTTAAAAAAAAGACACAGAACAGTAATGTGTCTATTCTCTATAAATCAAATAGATTATGAATCCCAAGGTCAAGGATTTAAGCAAATTCCTAGGACCTGAACCTCAAAGTAATCATTAGAAAATCACTAGACTTCAGGCCGGGCATGGTGGCTCATGCCTGTAATTCCAGCACTTTGGGAGGCTGAGGCAGGCAGATCACTTGAGCTCAGGAGTTTGAGACCAGCCTGGCAACATGGTGAAACCTCATCTCTACAAAAAAATTAAAAAATTAGCTGGGTGTGGTGGCGTGTGCCTGTAGTCCAAGCTACCTGGGAGGCTGAGATAGGAGGATTGCTTGAGCCTGAAAGATGGAGGCTGCAATGAGCCATGATTGAACCACTGCACTCCAGCCCACATGACAGAGTGAGACCCTGTCTCAAAAAGAAAAAGAAAAAGAAAATCGTTAGACTTCAAAGGGGCTGATCCCAAGCTCATGGATGCCAACTTACTGCTCTAAAATACCAAATGTAACTAAAGCATTTGGGCTGACTGTGGCTGTTGTTGTTTTTAATAAGCAACAAATAAACTACCTTATCATTGGCCAGATCCATGGCTCTGCAGGCATTACGTGTACCACATTTGTGACCACTCTACTGCTGGCCTGATTAATGATGTAATGTTAAAAATCCAATTCTCAGATCCTGGGATGAAGAAAAGAAAAAATACTCTTTGCCCTCATACCAGTTTTAACTGATTTCAGGAGGTAATGAGACATGCACAGGGCATAACGGGCAGGATTACAGGAGAATCCTAAGAGGGGATGGGAGCCCCAGGAAGTAAAACAGATACTGTTATAAGCAACACTGTTGGACTACAAAACCCTCTTGATAAGATCAGGATTAGTGCTCTTAACTAAATCGCTCAGGCCTTGGAAACACTAGAGTTATAATTATCAGATGCACACCTTCCGCTGTCAGGTAACTTTAGCAGGAACCAGAAAGAGCCTTCCCACCTCTTACTAGCAGTGGAGATCAATTCAAACTCAGTGGCTTGGAAAAGAGCTAAAGGACACTTCTCTGATTAAGCTGTAGAAAGGGGGCAGAGTAGGGGAGGAAGAGAGGGCAGAGGTCCCACCTTTCCACTAGGCACAGAATCACTCCATGCAATGATCAAGAAGACTTCCCAGAAATAGGTGTTCCTACAAAAGGAGGCAGAAAAACTAAAATGCATTGTTGGTGATGAGGACACCCTGATGCCAAGGCATGAACTGGCCCAGCCAGGTCCAAGTCTGAGAGCCACAGAGGTAAGTAAGTCCTAGCTTCTTTTCTCTGCAGAATCTGACTTGGCAGCACTATGGCTTACTCCAACCCTTGAGCTACCACCTGAACTTCCACAATGGTTGCTGACATCCATTAACACCACAGAGGCTCCACTCAGAGTTGCACGAAGTCAGAGCTGGAGAGCCCAGCACAAGAACACTTCATTAGACCCACAGGTGACAGAAAGGAAACAGACCTAAGAGGTTGGGAAACTTGCCCACAAGTTTCATAAAACTTTTTTTTTCCCCCAAACAACACATTTTAAATGTATAGGAACAACATTTTTAAAAATTGCTATCATAAGTTACTTTATAAAGTTAAAAAATCCCTCCTTTATTTTCAAATTTGGGATTCCACAAGTTTGGGTGTCCTCAGGGAGAACACAGTCACAGTTTGTGTTTAAAAGTCAGCTCCATTCACAGATTTCTCAGACGTTCTCCTAAGGCTTCCTCCAGGTCCACACCCCCATCCCGGGGTGCTACTATGGTATACACATTCCTTCTCTGATGACAACTGTCCCTATGCCACCTGCCACCTCTACCAGGCTGAGGCTCTCTCACACAGGGATAGTGATTGACTCCTCCGTGAGGCTGGTGCATCAATCACAGGGCCTGACAGATGGTCGAGGCTCAAATGAATGTCGATACCTGAAGAACAAGCCAACAGGATAGGAGACTCAGCACAAGCTAAGTGAAGAATCTGGGGGGAAAATCAGAACACACTTAAAAGGAGGTGGGCTGCTAGTTCTAAACGACAACTCTAGAAAAGGGGTCTAGAAGGCAATATAAGTCATTTCCTAAAGATAGCAGGTAAATTTTAAGGCCCAAGAGCTAAACATAAGAATTTGTATTTTTAAAAAAGGGGCCCATGATTCATATGTAAAATTAGCAAAGTTTTAAAAAATAATTTTCAATGACAACAAGGGTTGGTAAAATGGGATCTCCCATATTCCCATACTGGAAATATAAAATAGCATGACCTTTCTGGAAAGTCACTTGCCTTAAAATGCCTATCATAATAAAAACAGCAGCAGCAACAACTAATAATTGAGTACAGATGCCCCTCAACTTATGATGGGGACCAGGTGAGGTGGCTCGTGCCTGTAATCCCAACACTTTGGGAGGCTGTGGTGAGAGGATTGGTTGAGACTGGGAGTTCCGGGCTGCAGTGAGCAGCAATCACACCACTGCACTCCCCCTTGGGAGACAGTGAGACCCTGTCTCAAAAAACAAAAAAATACTTACGATGGTGTTAACAACCCAATATACTCACCAGAAGTTGAAAATAGCGGGCCGGGCATGGTGGCTCATGCCTGTAATCCCAGCACTTTGGCAAAGAGGCTGAGGTGGGCGGATCACCTGAGGACATGAGTTCAAGACTAGCCTGGCCAACATGGTGGAACCCTGCCTCTACTAAAAATACAAAATTAGCTGGGTGTGGTGGCGGATGCCTGTAATCCCAGCTACTCGGGAGGTGGAGGCAGGAGAACTGCTTGAACCTGGGAGGTGGAGGTTGCAGAGAGCCAAGATCGTGCTATTGCACTCCAGCCTGGGCGAAAGAGCAAGACTTCACCTCAAAAAAAAAAAAAAAAAAAAGAAAAGAAAAGAAAAGAAAAGAAAATACCATTGTCGGAAACGCATTTAATACACCTAGCCTACTAAACATCATAGCTTAACCTAGCCTGCTTTTTTTTTTTTTTAAGACAGAGTCTTGCTCTGTCGCCAGGGCTGGAGTGCAACCTAGCCTACCTTAAACGTGCTCAGAACACATATATTAGCCTACAATTAGGCAAAATCATTTAATACAAAGCCTATTTTATAATAACGTGTTGAGTATCTTGTAATTTACTGAATACTACAACGAAATAGGAAAAACAGAATAGTTGTATGGGTACTTGAAGTAGTTTCTACTGAGTGTGTATAGCTTTTATACCACCATAAGGTTGAAAAATAGTGAGTTGAACCATCTTAAGTCAGGGACTATCTGTGCTAACTACCTGCCAGGCACTATTCCAGCATTTTATACATATTGACATTTAATCCTCAGCACAGTGCTCTGAAGTGGGTACTATTACTATCCCTACTCTTCAGATGAGAAAACCAAGGCACAAGGAAGTCCAGTGACTTGGTTACAAAGTGACCAAATGGTGGAGTTGGGAATCAATTGCAGGCAGGGCAGCTTTAAGTCCCTGCTTATAACTGCCTCACTTTCTTAGTCTCCTCCTGATCTTGTAATTCTGGTCTATGACTCTATCCTAAGGAAATAACTAGAAATACAGTATAATTTTATTTATAAGAGTAAAAAATTTAAAGCAGTCTAAATGTCTGACATTAAGGGAATGGGCAACACATGAAGGTGCTATCTATGTGATAAAACATTATGCAGCCATCAAAAATAGCAACACTCTTTAAACACACTTGATTCCTGTTCATTCTATTCATCCTTCTCATTCATTCTAGATGTAGTAAAGAGCTATAATTAAAAATACAACCATAAAGTATTAAGAATAGAGAAGAATATTTTTTGTAATCTTAGGGAAAGGCCTTCTCAAGTATGACAGAAACCATAAAGAGAAAAATCAATAAATTTAGCTACATCAAAATTTTAAACCCCTACTTGATTAAAGAACCACACATCAAGTTGAAAAACTACAGGCTGGGCACGGTGGGTCACACCTATAATCCCAGCACTTTGGGAGGCTGAAGCACAAGGATTGCTTGAGCCCAGGAGTTTCATAAACATATGAAAAGACAGCAAAAATAAAATGACTGATAATAACCAACGTTGACAAGGGTTTGGGAAAATATATTACCGGTAGCAAAGTGGAGTAATATCTTTGAGGGTGATTTAACAGTATATATTGAAAAGCTAATATATACATAGACACCTAATCAACATCTATAATAATCTATCCCACCACAGAAACACATATACCAGGGCATAGGGTTACACACACTACACACACATACACAAGTACATTCACAATCACATGGTATTTTTTTAACTATGAATTTTTACTCTGTATTTTTCTATATTGTTTTAATTTTCATGAGCACCTATTCACACCACTTATGTGATTTTAAATAAATAATTATAAAAACACGAAAAACAGATCTTCATGAACACTAATGGAGGACTGCCAGAGCACTGAGTACAAAAGCAAGTGGTAGAACAATATGTAGAACAGACAAAATATACTTGTGAAAAGAAAAAGCTTCAAAACGGTATAGACCAAACTGTTAACAATTACACCTGAAGAGTCAGACTTTTATTTCATACATTTTCATATTTCTAAAATTATTTGAGTTATTATTACTTCTGTAATATACTTTGAAAACTAAAATATTTTAAAGTAATACTTTAAATTGCTCATGGCCTATTAGGTGATAAAAGTTAAGCACAAAATTGTATATAGATTTTTTTTTTTTTGAGACAGTCTTGCTCTGTTGCCCAGGCTGGAGTGCAGTGGCGCAATCGTGGCTCACTGCAACCTCCATCTCCCAGATTCAAGCGATTCTCCTGCCTCAGCTTCCTGAGTAGCTGGGATTACAGGTGTGTGCCACCACTCCGGCTAATTTGTGTGTTTTTTTTTTTTTTTTTTTTTTTTTTGGAGTGCAGTGGTGTGATCTCAGCTCACTGCAACCACTGCCTCCCAGTCTCATGCGATTCTCCCACCTCAGCCTCTCCAAGTAGTTGGGACTACAAGTGTGCACCATGGCACCTAACTAATTTTTGTACTTTTGTAGAGACAGGGTTTCACCATGTTGCCCAGGCTGGTCTTGAACTCCTAGGCTCAAGCGATCCACCTGCCTTGGCCTTCCAAAGTGCTGGAGTTACAGGTGTGAGCCACTGCACCCAGCCTGTATATAAAATTTAAAACTGTATCTATAGTAGGCATTTTTCTTCAAAACACAAATACAACAAATATTTATAGTTATATTAAATCTAAGTTATGTGGCTGTAGTGATTATATTTTCTTCTTTACAAATTTTTATATTTTCCATGTTTTCTAAAATGAGCCTGCATTACCTTGACAATCAGAAAAAATAAGTAAAAGTCATTTGTAGAGTAATAAAACCACTAAGAAAAGATTATTTTTCGGCCGGGCGCGGTGGCTCACACTTGTAATCCCAGCACTTTGGGAGGCCGAGGTGGGCGGATCACGAGGTCAGGAGATCGAGACCACAGTGAAACCCCGTCTCTACTAAAAACACAAAAAATTAGCCGGACGTGGTGGCGGGCGCCTGTAGTCCCAGCTACTCGGAGAGGCTGAGGCAGGAGAATGGCGTGAACCCGGGAGGCGGAGCTTGCAGTGAGCCGAGATCGCGCCACTGCACTCCAGCCTAGGTGACACAGCCAAACTCCGTCTCAAAAAAAAAAAAAAAAAAAAAAGAAAAGATTATTTTTCTTTTTTTTTTTCTTTTTTTTTTTTTTCAGACGGAGTCTTTGCTGGAGTGCAGTGGCGCAGTCTCGGCTCACTGCAAGCTCCGCCTCCCGGGTTCACGCCATTCTCCTGCCTCAGCCTCTCCCAGTAGCTGGGACTACAGGCGCCCGCCACCACGCCCGGCTAATTTTTTTGTATTTTTAGTAGAGACGGGGTTTCACCGTGGTCTCGATCTCCTGACCTCGTGATCCGCCCGCCTCGGCCTCCCAAAGTGCTGGGATTACAAGCGTGAGCCACCGCGCCCGGCCGAAAAGATTATTTTTCTCCTGTTCTATCTGGAAGGGAGCAAGAGGGAGTATGGAGCTAGAAGTTAGACCACCTGGGTTCACTAGCCAGCTTCCCAACTGTGAGACCACAAGCTTCCCACTTGACCTTTTTCCTCATCTGTAAATAAAACAAACACATAAAGGGGATAATATTAGGACCTGCCTCACACAATGAAATGAAATAAGGTACTTGGCACATAAAAGGTCAAAAAGTCTTAGCTATTAAAAAACAAAAACAAGAAAACAAGAAAACAAAACTGTGAGTGAGGATAGTCTGATGTGGAGGAACTCCACCATCTCCCTCCCTTCTTCCCCAAAGAAAACCTCACATAGAAAAGCTGAATAACATTTAACACTCTACCCCTTGCACACATAGCTGAGCTTGAAACCCAGAAAGAAAGCAGAGTTCACACCAGCAGAAACAAAATGGTAGCAATCAGTGAGCAAGTGGCAAAGCTGAAGGGCTCAAGGGAGAACATGACCCAAATAGGGTTCTTAAGAGCTGAGTGCTGAACTGAGAGCTGGAGACTGAATCAACCCCAAGAGAGGGGAGTCCAGGCTGTAGGCCCCTGCATGCCAGGAACCAGAACTGAAATAACTGCATAAAGCCAGAGGCCATGAGAGACTACATTCACTACCCACCATAAACTGGGCCTAAAAACACTGCCCACCAGCCCAGCAAAGCTGCAAGGAACCGTGCCATCTGGCAGGGGACTCATATTGAGGGGCTCTCACTAGACACAGATGTAGGCTTCAAATTCACACTACCCAAACCAATGCAACGAGCTAAACTTGTGCAGCCCCAGCAGAGGGAAAAACAAAACTCCCCTTAGGAATGCTTCCACCATCCAAGGCACATGGGACTCCTACAGAAACAAATCCCCACTCAAAATGAATTTACACTGGAAAAAAAACAAAAACAAATCACTTCAGAGGAAATAAACCATCTTAAGGGACAGTAACATGACATAGGAAGAACTTGCACCCCAGGAATTAGAGATAATAATAGACTCTAAAAGCATCTTTAAAATAAGCATGTTTAAAAAGAATGGCAGACTGTTGATACTTGTTGAAAGCTGATTAAAGAACACAGATGGTTCATTACTATTCTTTTTTTTGTATGTATGAAATTTCCATAAATGAGTTTTAGCAATTCCAATATAAAGTTTTAAAAAGTCGAAGATGTTCAAAGAGCTGAAGGAATAGAAACCATAAAGTAAAAACAGGCAGATTTTTAAATGCCAAAAAATTTATAAACAAACACAATAATTAAGACAAACTAGTTTTTAAAGAGCTATAATAAAGTAGAACAGATAGAGCTAAAGAGAGAATTAGAAATTAGAAAATTAAATGTGAAAATAATCCAGAATGCAGGAGAATGATATAAATAGATAAGATTTTAAAAGAAAAGATTCACAGAAGACTGAATGAGAAGGTTCAAATACTTCTATTAGAATACTGGTTAAGAAAAAATAGTAACCAAGAAAAAAAAAAAAAGACACAAACCAGATTGAAGGAGCAGAAAGAGACCCAAGTGGAATAAAAGTAAGTTGAAAGGCTGGGTGCAGTGGCTCACGCCTGTAATCCCAGCACTTTGGGAGGCCAAGGTGGGTGGATCATGAGGTCAGGAGATCGAGACCATCCCGGCTAACACGGTGAAACCCTGTCTCTACTAAAAATACAAAAAATTAGTCAGGCGTGGTGGCAGGCGCCTGTAGTCCCAGCTACTTGGGAGGCTGAGGCAGGAGAATGGCGTGAACCCGGGAGGCAGTGCTTGCAGTGAGCCGAGACCATGCCACTGCACTCCAGCCTAGGCGACAGAGTGAGACTCCGTCTCAAAAAAAAAAAAAAAAAAAAAAAGAAAAAAGAAAAAAGTAAGTCGAAACCTAGAATACTGTAATTAAAGTGCAAAATAGCAGAGTCAAAAAGAAAAAAATCTTAAAAGCTACAAGAGAGAAAAAGATCCTCCCTACTCCCGTGGACACAACCATATTGAAATTAGGCCAATAATAACCTTGCAATGGCCTCTAAGTATCCAAGCGAAAGGAAGAGTTGTATGTCTCTCACTTTAAATCAAAAGCTAGAAAAAGATTAACAGGGCCGGGTGCGGTGGCTCACGCCTGTAATCCCAGCACTTTGGGAGGCCGAGGTGGGCGGATCACCTGAGGTCAGGAGTTTGAGACCAGCCTCAACATGGAGAAACCCCGTCTCTACTAAAAATACAAAATTAGCCAGGCATGGTGGTGCATGCCTGTAATCCCAGCTACTCGGGAGGCTGAGGTAGGAGAATTGCTTGAACCTGGGAGGCGGAGGTTGCGGTGAGCCGAGATTGCACCATTGCACTCCAGCCTGGGCAACAAGAGCGAAACTCCGTCTCAAAAAAAAAAAAAAGATTAACAGACTGACACTAGATTTCTCAACAGCAAAAATAGTTGCTAGGAGACAATGAAATCTTATCATTAAGGGTGCAGAAAAAAATAATGGTCAACATAGAATCTAAAGCTATGAACAACTGTACAAAAGTGAGGGCAAAATAAAAAGATTTTTTTTAAGTTTCAAACATACCACAATTTTTTTTTTTTTTTTTTTTGAGACAGGGTCTCACTCTCATCCAGGCTGGAGTGCATGGCACCATCATAGCTCACTGCAGCCTCCATCTCTTGGGCTCAAGTGATCCTTCCGCCTCAGCCTCCCAAGTAGCTGGGACTACAGGCATGTACCACCCTATCTGGCTTTTTTTTTTTTTTTTTATACAGACAGGGTTTCATCATGTTGCTCAGGCTGGTCTTGAGCTCCTGGGCTCAAGCAATCCGCCTGCGTTGGCCTCCCAAAGTGCTAGAATTATAGGTATGAGCCACCACGCCTGGCCCAAGACTTTTATTACATATAAGTCTCTGCTAAAAAAGTTAGTAAATAAGGAAAAAGGAGGCTGCGCATGCTGGCTCACGTCTGTAATCCTAGCACTTTGGGAGGCTGAAGTGGGCGGATCACGAGGTCAGGAGTTTGAGACCAGCCTGGCCAATATGGTGAAACCCTGTCTCTACTAAAAAATACAAAAATTAGCCGGGCATGTGGCACATGCCTGTAGTCCCAGCTACTCAGGAGGCTGAGGCAGGAGAATCGCTTGAACTTGGCAGGCGGAGGTTGCAGTGAGCCAAGATTGCACCTCTGCACTCCAGCCTGGGCAACAGAGTGAGACTCTGTCTCAAAAAAAAAAAAAAAAGAAAAAGAAAAAGAAAAAAGGAAAAGGAAAGTGAGTCCAGAGGGAATGAGCAGGATACAAGTAAAGGTGAGAAAAGAAATGGATAAACTTCATAAGTCTAAATAAATAATAACTGCGAGGGGAAAAAAACTAATTTGGGGAGGGGTTAAAACAAATTAGAACTAAAATACCGGCCACTATAAACTGGAAAATAGGATTGGAGAGGTAGATGTTAAAACTAGAATTTCTAAGGTACCAATGTTTGAAAGCACAGCACACCTCATTTCTAATAGCACGTGCTCACTTCGTGTCTCCGTCACAAACTGGTAATTCTCGTAGTATTTCACACTTAAAAAAAATTATTGGCTGGGCACGGTGGCTCACGCCTGTAATCCCAGCACTTTGGGAGGCTGAGGCGGGTGGATCACGAGGTCAGGATATCGAGACCATCCTGGCTAACAAGGTGAAACCCCATCTCTACTAAAAATACAAAAAATTAGCCGGGCGTGGTGGCAGGCGCCTGTAGTCCCAGCTACTCGGAGAGGCTGAGGCAGGAGAATGGCGTGAACCCGGGAGGCGGAGCTTGCAGTGAGCCGAGATCGCGCCACTGCACTCCAGCCTGTGTGACAGAGCGAGACTCTGTCTCAAAAAAAAAAAAAAAAAAAATTATTACATCGTTATGGTGATCTGTGATGAGTCATCTTTGATGTTACCATTGTAATTGCTTTGGAGAGCCTAGAATCACACCCATATAAGACATCAAACTTCACTGATAAATGTTGTATGTGTTCTGACTGCTCCACCAACCACCCTAGCTGTTCCTCCATCTTTCTCCCTCTTCTTGGGCCTCCCTACTCTCTTGGACACAACCATACTGAAATTAGGCCAATTAGTAACCTTGCAATAACCTCTAAGAATTCAAATGAAAGGAAGAGTTGTATGTCTCTCACTTTAAATCAAAAGCTAGAAATCAAAAGCTAGGTGACAGAGCAAGACTCCATCTCAGACAAAAAAAAAAAAAAGAAAAGAAAACCCAGACAGGCTGAAAGCTAGGCCTCTTGTGCCAAACAGGTAGGTAAGTTGTGAATGCAAAGTAAGAATTCTTAAAGGAAATTAAAAAGCAAAACAGCCTTATTACTGACATGGAGAATGTTTTAGTGGCCTAGATAGAAGAACACACCAGTAACAACATTTCCTTATGCCAAAGCCTAACCCAGAGCAAGACCCTAACTCTCTTCAATTTTATGAAGGCTGAGAGAGGAAGTAAGCTGCAGAAGAAAAGTTTGAAGCTAGCAGAGGTTGATTTGTGAGGATTAAGGAAATAAATCATTTCCCTAACATAAAAGTACAAGGTGAGGCAGCAGGTGCTGACATAGAAACTGCAGCTAGTTATCCAGAAGATCTAGCTAAGATCATTGATGAAGGTTGCAACACTAAAAACAGATTTTCAATGTAAATGAAAACAGCCTTATTTAGAAGAAGATGCCATCTAGGACTTTCATTGCTAGAGAGAGGTCAACGCCAGGCTTCAAAGCTTCAAAGGACAGAGTGACTCCCTTGTTTTATAGCCTCATGCTGCTGGTGACTTTAAATTGAAGCTAGTACTCGTTCATCATTCCGAAAATCCTAGGGCCCTTAGGAATTATCCTAAATCTACCTTGGCTGTGCTCTGTAAATAGAACAAAGCCTGGATGACAGCACATCTGTTTACAGCATGGTTTACTGAATATTTTAAACCCACTGTTCAGACCTACTGCTTAGAAAAAAGATTCTTTTCAAAATATTACTACCCATTGACAAGGCACCTGATCACCCAAGAGCTTTGATGATGATGTACAAGGAGATGAATGTTGTTTTCATGCCTGCTAACACAATATCCATTCTGCAGCCCATGGATCAAGGAGTAATTTCAACTTTTAAGGTTGAACTTACAAATTATTTAAGAAATACATTTTGTGGCTGGGTGTGGTGGCTCACGCCTGTAATCCCAGCACTTTGGGAGGCCAAGGCGGGAGGATCAAGGTCAGGAGATTGAGACCATCCTGGCTAACACAGTGAAACCCCGTCTCTACTAAAAATACAAAAAAAAATTAGCCAGGTGTGGTGGCGGGCGCCTGTAGTCCCAGCTACTTGGGAGGCTGAGGCAGAAGAATGGCGTGAACCTGGGAGGTGGAGCTTGCAGTGAGCTGAGATCGTGCCACTGCACTCCAGCCTGGGCAACAAGGCGAGATTCTGTCTCAAAAAAAAAAACAAACCCAAATACATTTTGTAAGGCTACAGCTGCCATAGACAGGGATGCCTCTGATGGATCCAGGCAAAGCAAATTGGAAACCTTCTGGAAAGGATTCACTGTTCTAGGTGTCATCAAGAATATTTCATGATTCATGGGAGGTCAAAATAGCAACTGGGGCCAGACATGGTGGCTCACACCTGTAATCCCAGCACTTTGGAAAGCTGAGGCAGGAGGACTGCTTGAACCAGGAGTTTGAGACCAGCTTAGGCAACACAGTGAGACCGTTTCTACAAAAAATTTTTAAAAATTAGCTGGGCATGGTGACACATGCCTGTGGCCCCAGCTACTCAAAAGGCTGACGTGGGAGAATCACATAAGCCCAACAGGTCGAGGCTGCAGTGAGCTGTGACTGCGTCACTGCACTCCACCCTGGGTGACAGAGTGAGACCCTGCTTTAAAAAAGAAAGAAAAAAAGAGTTAATCGATGTAGCAAACTTCACTGTTGTCTTATTCTATGAAACTGCCACAGCCACTCCAATCTTCAGTAACCAGCACCTAGATCAGTCAGAAGCCATCGACATCAAGGTAGGACCTTCTACCAACAAAAAGATTACAACTCGCTGAAGGCTCAGATACTTGTTATTGTTTTTCTTGTAATAAAGTATTACTTTACTTTTAATTGACAAATAATAATTATATATATTAATGAGGTACACAGAGTTGTTTTCATACATATAATGTATAGTGATCAGATGAGGATAATTAGCATCTCCATCACCACAAACATCTATCATTTCTTTGTGCTGGGAACATTCAAGAGCAATAAAACATTTTAGTTAAGGTATGTACATTGTTGGTTTTTTTTAGGTATAATGAAAGCTACTGTTAACTTAATAGACTATAGTATAAACGTAATTTTTATATGGGAAACAAAAAATGTATGACTTATTTTATTGCAATATTGCTTTATTGTGGTGGTCTGGAACTGAACCTGCAATATCTCTGAGATATGCCTGTAGTGTAAAAAGAATATAAATTACAATCTGAAAGTAACCAATAGAAGAATAAGAACAGAAAAGTGTAACTTCTAGACCAGTAAAGGAGATAAAGGCTAAATAAAGAAAACTCAAAAAATGATGAGTTCATGTCCTTTGTAGGGACATGGATGAAACTGGAAACCATCATTCTCAGCAAACTATCACAAGGACAAAAAACCAAACACCGCATGTTCTCACTCATAGGTGGGAATTGAACAATGAGAACACATGGACACAGGAAGGGCAACATCACACACCGGGGACTGTTGTGGGGTGGGGGGAGTGGGAAGGGATAGCATTAGGAGATATATCTAATGTAAATGACGAGTTAATGGGTGCAGCACACCAACATGGCACATGTATACATATGTAACAAACCTGCACGTTGTACACATGTACCCTAAAACTTAAAAGTATAATAAAAATAAAATAAAAAAAAGAAAACTTGATCAAATCAATACAAGACAGAAAAAGAGAAAACAAGAAAAGAAAAAGTATAGTTAAATTGAAAATCCAAAATAAGAGGGCACGGCCAGGCACCGTGGCTCACACCTGTAATCCTAGCACTTTGGGAGGCTGAGGTGAGTAGATCACTTGAAGTCAGGAGTTCAAGACCAGCCTGGCCAACATGGTGAAATCCCGTCTCTACTAAAAATACAAAAATTAGCCGAGTGTGGTAGTGCATGCCTGTAATCCCAGGTACTTGGGAGGCTGAGGCGGAAGGGTTGCTTGAGCCCAGGAGGCAGAGGTTACAGTGAGCAGAAATCATGCCACTGCACTCCAGCCAGAGGCTCCATCTCAAAAAAAAAAAAACAGGGCTGGGCATGGTGGCTCATGCCTGTAATCTCAGCACTTTGGGAGGCCGAGGTGGGTGCATCACCTGAGGTCGGGAGTTCGAGACCAGCCTGACCAACATGGAGAAACCCCGTTCTCTACTAAAAATACAAAAAATTAGCCAGGTGTTGTGGCAGGCGCCTGTAGTCCCAGCTACTTGGGAGGCTGAGGCAGGAGAATGGCATGAATCCAGGAGGTGGAGCTCGCAATGAGCCAAGATCACGCCACTGCACTCTAGCCTGAGAGACAGAGCTAGACTCTGTCACAAAAAAATAAACAAACAAAAAAAAATACAAAATTAGCTGGGTGTGGTGGCACATGCCTGTAATCACAGCTACTCAGGAGGCTGAGGCAGGAGAATCTCTTGAACCCAGGAGGCGGAGGTTGCAGTGAGCCGAGATCTCACCATTGCACTCCAGCCTGGGCAACAAGAGCGAAACTCCGTCTCAAAAAATAATAATAAATAAATAAATAAATAAAAATTAAAAAAACAAAAAAAGAGGGCAGAAATAGATCCAAATGTATCACTAATCCTTATAATGAAATGGATTAACATACATTCTCTCCAAGCACACATGGAACATTTACAGAAACTAATCACACATAAGGCCAACACAAAGAATATCTTAAATTTCAGAGAATTGATACCATGCTCGTTTCCCAACTACAATGTAATTAAGCTATAAAAGAATACTGGAAAAGAGATAAAACCCACATATTTGGAAACCAAAAAATACTTTTAACAACACATGAGTTGAAGAAGGAATTAAAACTGAAATTATAAAATGTTTAGTACTAACCAACAATGAAAGCACTACACATCAGAACTTGTGGGGTACAGCAAAAGTGAGATCCAGGGAAAACTCTATAGCCTCAAATGCATTTATTAAGTAACAAGAATTTCAAGAAATGTGTTCAACGTACAACTAAAATGGCTTAAAAACAGAACACACACAAACGAGTACACGTAAAACTGAGGAAGAAATCTAAGTAGGATCAGTGGATGACATCAACATCAATATCCAGGTGTGACAGCATACTATACCTGTGTATGCTGTTACCATAGGGAAACTGGACAAAGTGTACATGACATTGCTTTCTTTCAACTCCATGTGAATCTGTAATTAGCTAAATAAAAATTTCAGTTAAAGGAACATGGCCAAAATCCAAAACACTAACAATACCAAACGCTGGTGAGGATGTGGAGCAACAGAAGCTCATTCACTGCTGACGGGAATGCAAAATGGTACAGCCACTTTGAGACACAGTTGGGCAGTTTCTTAGAAAGCTAAAAATACTCTTACCACACAATCCAGCAATCACGCTTCTTGGTATTTACCCAGATGAACTGAAACTTATATCTACATAAAAACCTGTATACAGATGTGTATGATACCTTTATTCATAATTGCTGAAACTTTGAAGCAACCAAGACGTCCTTCAGTAGGTGAATGGATAAACTGTGGTATGTCCAAAAAATGAAATATTATTCAGCACAAAAAGAAATAAGCTATCAACCCATAAAAAGATATAGAGGAAGCTTAAATGCACATTATTAAGTGGAGAAAGCCAATCTAAAAAGGCTACATTAATGATCCCACCATATAACATTCTGGAAGAGACAAAACCATAGACAGGAAAAGAATCAGGGGCTGCCAGGGGTTGAGGGGGAGGGAAAGATGAATAGGTGAAGCACAGAGAATTTCTAGGATAGTGAAACTACTCTGTGTGATACTACAATGGCGGATACATGTCATTACACATTTGTCAAAATCCATAGAATAGGCTGGGCGCGGTGGCTCACGCCTGTAATCCCAGCACTTTGGGAGGCCAAGCTGTGTGGATTACGTAAGGTCGGGAGTTCAAGACCAGCCTGACCAACATGGTGAAACGCTGTCTACTAAAAATACAAAATTAGCTGGGTGTGGTGGCGTATGCCTGTAATCCCAGCTACTTGGGAGGCTGAGGCAGGAGAACCGCTTGAACCTGGGAGGCATAGGTTGTGGTGAGCCGAGATTGCGCCATTGTGCTCTAGCCTGGGCAACAAGAGCGAAACTCCGCCTCAAAAAAAAAAAAAAAAAAAATTCCATAGAATACACAGTATCAAGAACACTAAAGTAAACTATGGACTCTGGGTGATAATGATGTGTCAATGTAGGTTCATCAGTTATAACAAACATACTACTCTGGTGCAGGATTTTGACAGGAGGTTGTGCAGGTGTGGGAGGAGGAGGCATATGGGAAATCTCTGCACATTCTGCTCAATTTTGCTGTGAACCTAAAACTGATCTAAAAAAATAAAATCTATTTTAAACAAACAAAATGGAAGGCCGGGCACAGTGGCTCATGCCTGTAATGCCAGCACTTTGGGAGACCAAGGAGGGTGAACTGCTTGAGCCTAGGAGCTCAAGACCAGCTTGGGCAACATGGTGAAACCCCACCTCTACAAAAAATAACAAAAGTTAGCTGGGTGTGGTGGTGCATGCCTGTAGTCCCAAGGAGGGACTGTAATCCCTAGGAGGCCAAGGTGGGAGAATCAACCTGAGCCCAGGAGGTTGAGGCTGAGGTGAGCCATGATCATGCCACTGCACTCCAGCCTGGGCAACAGAGTGAGATCCTGTCTCAAAACAAAACAACACAAAAGAAATGGCGCCTTTTGCATTTAAAAAGGAACAGAATAAACCATAGAAAGTGGAAGAAACCAGTATTTGAGTGCCTACCATGTGCCATCACTGTTGGGTGCTAGGGTATAATGATAAGCAAAACAAACATGGTCCCTGTCCTCTTGGAGCTTACCATCTAGAGTAGAAATCAGATACCAAAGAAATAAACAAAAGAACTGCACAAATATAAAAGTATAATGTTCAATGACAGGGACATAACAGGAGGACCTGATCTACACTAAGGGTGAAGACAGCACCTTTAAGGAAGTGATGGGTAAAGGAGCGACCCGAAGGCTGAGTAAGTTTGCCTAGACAAGACTGTTCTAGACAGAAGGACCAGCATATGCAAAGGTCAGGGTAACTGGAGCACAGTGATAGACCAGGAGATTGTCAAAGATAAGGCTGGATAAGTAGGCAAGGGTCAGATCATGCAGATTTTGGATTTTATAATTAGAGCAACTGACATCATACTTGGAGGGCATTAACGCAGTGACATAATCTGATTTGTTTTTTAGAAGATGGCTCTAGCTGCCGTGTAGAGCATGGATTAGAATGGGGGAGGGGGTGGGCACAGAAACCTGTTGAGAGCTATAGTGGTAGGTAGGTAGTCTGGACCACGTAGGTGATGATGCAGAAGGCAGGAGTGGCAATACTCTAGATACTTAGATGAGAGAGCTGCTAAGACTTGGTGATGGACTAGACATAGGGAGTAACAGAGCAGGAGGAATGAAAGACAGTCAACTCTAAGGTTTTGATATGAATAAGTGGACAGAAATGCCACTTACTGAGAAGGACAGTAAAGGAGGAAATAATTGTAGGGGAGTAGGTTGGAAATCAAGAGTTCAGTCTCACAGGTATTAAACTTGAGATGCCAGTAAAACGTCTCAACAGAAATGCCATGCAGGGAGTTGGGGATACCTTAGACTAGAAATGTGGGCTCAAACAATAAACACTGGAGTCCCACTGGCTTATAGATAGTATTTAAAGTCATGACAGTGAAACTGCTCAGGGAGAACATACAGAGAAGTAAGCTTAGGAGTAAACCCTGGGGAATGTGGCATTTTAGAGGCTGGACAGAAGAGAAACAGTTGAAGAGATAAAGGAAAATAAACAGGTCAGGTGCAGTGGCTCACGCATGTAATCCCCACACTCTGGGAGGCCAAAGTGGGAGGACTGCTTGCGTCCAGGAGTTCAAGACCAGCCTGGGCAACATGGTGAGACCCCATCTCACAAAAATAAAATTAGTCGGAAATAGTGATGCATGCCTGTAGTCCCAGTTACTCAGCAGGCTGAGGCAGGAGGATCACCTGAGCTCAAGAGGTCAAGGCTGCAGTGAGCTGTGTTTGTGCCACTGCACTCTAACCTGTGCAACAGAGTGAGACCCTGTCTAAAAAAGGAAGGAAGGAAGGCCAGCTGGGCGTGGTGGTACACACCTGCAATCCCAGCACTTTGGGAGGTCGAGGCGGGTGGATCACGAGGTCAGGAGATTGAGACCATCCTGGCTAACATAGTGAAACCTTATCTCTACTAAAAATACAAAAAATTAGCCGGGCATGGTGGCATGTGCTTGTTGTCCCAGATTGCAGTGAGCCAAGATCACGCCACTGCACTCTAGCCTGGGCGGCAGAGCGAGACTCCGTCACAAAAAAAAAAAAAAAAAAAAAAGAAAAAAAGAAAAAAGAAAAGGAAAAGAAAGAAAATAAGCATAAGCACAATGAAGGATTATAGAAAGCAAAAGAAGAGAATGTTCAAGGAAGGAGTGCTCTGTATTCAATAATGCTGAGAAATCAGTGAGGTCAGGGAAGGCTGGGCTTAGCAACATGGAACTTCAGGGACATGTAAGAAACAGAGATCAGACTGGAGTATGCTGAGGAGTGAGTAGGAGGTGACGAATGGAAATAAAGAGTAAAACCAATTCCTTTGAGAAGCTTTGTTGCGAGGAAGTGGGGGATAGTTAGGAATAGAAAAAAAGCTGGCAATAATGTGCAATCAAGAGGAAATTTTTTAAAAGTGGTCTTTCATTTCCTTGTTAACAACTGACTCAGGTAAAATTTAAGATTAAAGGTTTTTGTTGTTTGCTTGTTTTTAAGTCTGAGAGAGAGAGATGTGTAAACGTGGAAAAGGCCTGGAAGAGAATGAGCCCAAAGAGTCAGGAAATGGAGGGTTCACTGATGGAGCAAGTCCCTGGAAACCTGGGAGGGGATGGGATCTGGGACACATGTAGAGAAATTAGCCTCTGGTGAGAGGGTAAGGACCCAAGTCAAGTCAGTGATTGTGTATTTATAAGGACTTAGTATCTATAAAGCTTACTTCTACCTAAAGAACAATACACACATATCCCTATGCTAATACGGAAAGATACAGCTTCAGAAGTGCCATGGTTTAAGCTCACATAATCCTGAAAGGTTTCAGAGAACTTTAGAACACCAGAGTGTGGTCATGGCTCTAGAAAACCTGAAAAGGAGTTGTTTTAGAGTAGTGGGTAGGATTTATGGAGCATCTTATCTACAAAGGTCATAAAGACTGAAAAATTATGATTGACCCTTCAACATGGATTTGAACTGCCTGGGTCCACTTATATGTAAACTATTTTCAATCCAACTTGGATCAAAGACAAAATTTACGAGACGTGAAACCCATGTATATGGAAGACTGACTTTTAATATATGTGGGTTCCACAGAGCTGACTGCAGGACTTGAGTATGCTCAAATTTTGGTATATGTGGAGGTCTTGGAACCAATCCCCTGCATATGAGGGACGATGGTAGCTTCAAAAAGGACTTAGGTGTTGATGACAATTCGCCCTAACCTTGCAAAGCTCTTTCACACTCATATTTTTCTTCTACCTTTGTAATATCCTTAAAATCACTTTCTGAGGATAGTGGGAGAGGATTTTCATCCTCTGGAATAGATTTATGCATGGGTTCAGAGAGGCAGATTAGAACACTTGTCCAAAGTACTAAAGCAAGCAAGTGGTGGAAGTAGGGTCTTAATCCACATCCTCTGGCTCCAAAACCAATGCTGATTTAATAATTAAATCTGTTACTAGGTAACAAGTCTGCCAAGTATTTACACCTTAACCTTTTGGGGTTAATGTCTAGAAGGGCAACCAAGCTCTCTTATATATTACCAAAGATATCATGGAGTGCTGGGCTGAAAGAATCACTGATAGAGTCAAGTAAGAGATCTCAAGTTCTAGGCCCCAAACCTTGGGAGACCAAGTGACAGTCTGTTCACCTAGATGACTAGAGGAAAGACACAAGCTCGGCACAGATATTGAAAGTAGAAGTCAAGAAAATTCAAGGCTGCCGCCGGGCGCGGTGGCTCACGCTTGTAATCCCAGCACTTTGGAAGGCCGAGGCGGGCGGATCACGAGGTCAGGAGATCGAGACCACGGTGAAACCCCGTCTCTACTAAAAAATACAAAAAAAT